>NW_024429188.1:88902950-89199818 GCF_017639785.1 Mesocricetus auratus
CCTTCTGTGATGGAATGGCAATAGGCCTAGTCTTCTGTAAGAAAGCAATCACAGCCGGGCGTTGGTGGCGCACGCCTTTGATCCCAGCACTCGGGAGGCAGAGGCAGGCGGATCTCTGTGAGTTCGAGGCCAGCCTGGTCTACAAGAGCTAGTTCCAGGACAGCCTCCAAAGCCACAGAGAAACCCTGTCTCGAAAAACCAAAAAAAAAAAAAAAAAAAAAAAAGAAAGCAATCACAGCTGCTTCAAAATCAAGAGTACACTGAGTAGGGCATGGCCATGTAAATATTTAATTCCATCACTTAGGAGGCAAAGCCAGGAGAATCTCTGTGAGTTCAAGGCCAACTTGGTCTATATATTGAGCTCTAGGACAAGAGGATCACATAGAGAGACCCTGTCTCAAAAAATAAAAATAAAAATGAATGCTTGTGGTTCCAGAGGACTCAGGTTTGTCAGCATCTACATTCTAGAGGACTCAGGTTTGTTTCTGAGCATCCACATCAGTCAGCTTACAACCTATGGCTCTAAGGGATCTGACACTCTCTTCTGGCCTCCATGGACACCAGCACACAGCACACGTCATACACGCAAACACATACAAAGCATTTAAAATTAAAAATAAATGCCTGCTCATCATGGAAAATATAATTTCTTTGTAATAAAACACCATGTCATCATGTGCATATGACGCGGGAAATATAAAAATGAAAACTGAATCACATTATGAAATATAGACACATATTGAGCAAAAGATATGTTCAATAATGTTCACATCTGCAGTTATTCATAAAGACTGCAAGCAGGCATGGTGGTGGTGCATTGTGTTACCAGCTACTGTTGTTACTGGGGAGGCCGACTCATGAAGATCACTGGAGTCCAAGAAAAAGACACAAGTCTGGGTAATGTAGCAAGACCTTGTCTCAAATAATTAAAAATGACTGCTACTTTATCCATTGTATACATATGCATTGATGCACACATTCTATTTATTTATTTATTTTTATTTTTTTACGAGACAGGGTTTCCCTGTATTGTTTTGGAGCCTATCGGTCCAGCCCGGCCTCGAACTCACAGAGGTCCGCCTGCCTCTGCCTCCCGAGTGCTGGGATTAAAGGCGTGCGCCACCACCGCCTGGTGATGCACACATTTTATATTGTGGCTCACTTGCAAGCTCTTCTCTTCATTCATCCACACTCCCATTCATTCTTCTGCTTGTTCAAACAACTGAGTAGCTTCTTCTACTAGATGCTGCTATGTGAAAATAAACATTGGCCGGGCTTTGGTGGCGCACGCCTTTAATCCCAGCACTCGGGAGGCAGAGGCAGGTGGATCTCTGTGAGTCCGAGGCCAGCCTGGTCTACAAAGTGAGTTCCAGGACAGCCTCAAAAGCTACAGAGAAACCCTGCCTCAAAAAACCAAAAAAAAACAAAAACAAAAACAAAAAAAACAAACATTGGAGTGCAAGCCATCCCCTTGTGTCTATCCTGCAGAGTTCATAATCTGGTGAAAAGGGCAGACATCAATGACTCAATCCCACTTGCAAGGTTACAATCACAGCTGCGAGGTAAATAAATGGAGAAGCTGGTTGAAGAGGTAACCCTGACTGGAATGGAAGGGAACTTCAAGGAGACATACATGCTCCTGTGGACATATAAAGCAAGTTGCCACTTGAACAGTCTGGAGTTAGAAAGTGAAGAGGAAGTGGCAGCTGGTACTGTGAGGGACAGATCCATGTGCCTGAACCCAGCTAGGAAGTAGAGGAGATTGGAAATGGCCTCCTTTTGCGTCATTTCAGGGAATGAGCTTGTCAGGAGAGCACTGTGAAAGCAGAGGCAGGGGTGAGTTGTGTCTGGCAGAGCTCACTCTGGCCGGCAGGGTAGTGCTGTGGGAACAGACTTTCTCAGTACTGGCATTGTTGCTATTTGGAGCAGGAGAATTCTGTTGAGGACTAACCCATGCAAGTTGCAGCATGTTTAAAAGCATCCCTGGTGGATGCTATTAGTGGCAACCCCTCCCAGCTACAACCAGAACTGTCTGCAAAATCACCCTCATGGGTTGACTGTGCCAGACCATAGCCTTTGTTTAATTAATTTTCTTGGCTGACTACTTCATTTCCTCTACCCAAACACAGAGTCATGCGTAGTCTTGACTGTGGTACCCTTGCATTTCACACTTGGGGCTGGTTGTCCACTCAAAGCTTTGTGTAGCTAGGGGTTTGATGGTATTTTTTTAGATAATCACTCCGGAAGAAAATGTCATCATAGAAGTATAAAAAATATTTTTGTTTTCTTTCCTAGACAGGGTTTCTTTGTGTAGCTCTGGCTGTCCTGGAACTCACACTGTAGAACAGACTGCCTTCAAATCCAGAAATCTGCTGGCCCTCCTAAGTGCTGGAATTAAAGGCATGTGCCACCATCACCTGGCAGAAGTATAAGTTATTAATACCCCAACCAGTATCTCCAAGAATTTACAAAATGTATTCAACAGGGTTCTTATTTTAAGCACTGCTGACAGCTGCCTAGCATGATCCAAGCACTTAATGAGTAGCTATAAACTCAGAATGGTGGCACACATGTAACCCTAGCACTTGGAACATGAAGGCAGGAGCACCAGGAGTTTCAAGGCCATTCTTAGCTACATAATGAGTTCTAAACAATCCTGGGATACATGAGACCCTGTCTCAAAAAAAATGTAATTGCCATGAGCAAGAATAGTTTAACCTAGCCGGGCGTTGGTGGCACACGCCTTTAATCCCAGCACTTGGGAGGCAGAGGCAGGCGGATCTCTGTGAGTTCGAGGCCAGCCTGGTCTACAAGAGCTAGTTCCAGGACAGCCTCCAAAGCCACAGAGAAACCCTGTCTCAAAAAACCAAAAAAAAAAAAAAAGAATAGTTTAACCTTTCTTCTCATCTGTAAAATGGGAGCCTTGGCTGTTAGAATTGACCCTGTGCATTCTGCTTTGTGGAGGACTAGAGCTCAGCTTCCAGTACCATCAGGTAGCTCACACCCACTTTTAAGTCCAGTTTCAGGGACTCCAGATGTGCACCAGCACTCCCGCTTTTTGTGGTGCTGGTGACTGAACCCAAGACTTTACTCACATGCTAGGCAAGTACTAGCAACTGAGCTAATCTTTCTTTGAAGTTCAGAATGACCTGGACCTCACTTCATAGCCCAAGATGGCCTTCAGCAGATAGCAATCCTAACTCAGCCTTTCAAGTGTTAGGGTTGCAGGTATGAGCACCACACCCAGGGGATTTTATTTCCTGAGAGAGCAAATGTCACAACTGTTTCAGAGATGGAGCTGGGATTAAACACCAGGTGTGAATGCAACACCCAGAATATTTTTTCTCATGTCACCCTGCCTTCTGCAAGCAAACTCTTGAGTTAGAACCCTGGAATGGGAAGGTCCCAACACCTTCTGATTTCTTGAATCGACTCCCATCGAAAGATCCCTCTTTCTAGCCGGGCGTTGGCAGCGCACGCCTTTAATCCCAGCACTCCGGAGGCAGAGACAGGCGGATCACTGTGAGTTTGAGACCAGCCTGGTCTACCGAGTGAGTTCCAGGACAGGCTCCAAAACAATACAGAGAAACCCTGTCTCAAAAAACCAAAAAAAAAAACCCTCTTTCCACTATCTGGGGTTGCTTATCCAGTATGTAGCATATACTGCTGAGGGAGGGAGTTAAAACCCCAAGTATCTACTCATGCCCTAAATATTCTACAGCAGGTTGGGTGTGGTGACACACTCCCAGCACTCAGAAGGCAGGGACAGTTAAATCTTTATGAGTTTGAGACCAGTCAGTGCTACATAGTGAGATCATCTAGAAAAAAAGTCCTGCTGGGTGGTGGTAATGACGGCACACCTTTAATCCCAAACTAGGGAGGCATAGGCAGGCGGATTTCTGAAGTTGGAGGCTAGCCTGGTCTACAGAGTTCCAGGACATCAAAGGCTACAGACAAGCAACAAAATCCTACAATTAAACCAAGCACTTTGAGCATTGTCAGGCCTCTTCTGCACTCAGTGGAGGCTCCAATCTACAGAGGTTTACAGCTCATTTTAAACCCAGTTAACTCTCAACCACCATTCTGGTGCTGCCTTTTCCAGATGGTCAACATCGTGCAACCAGATCATTTTCCATTTCTCCCACCATCCTATTCAAGACAAAGCTGATATATGCCTTTAGTGTTATATTGGCCTTGTCATTTCACCTCCCAGGTTGTCAGGACTGTCCTCAACCTCCTCTGAAAAAAATTTAAATTGCCCACTGTTTAACATTTAAACCTAACTGGGTATCCTGTGTTATCTGGGCTTTTTTGTATCTGCACCATCCCCTGGACCTGGAGTTACAGTTGTGAGCTGCTATTGGATGCTGGGAACTGAACCCAGGTCCTCTGGAAGAGCAGCCAGTGTTCTTAAACGCTGAGCCATCTCTCCAGCCCCTGAAAAAAATTTTAAATAATGTAATAATGCTGGTTGTCCTGGAAATCACTATGTAGATCAGGCTGGCCTTGAAATCAGATACACACCTGCATCTGGAATGCTGGAATTAAAGGTGTGCCACCATGCCTGGCTATTTAAATTATTTGTATCTGTTTGCATAATTTGTAAGTACCCTGAAGCCAGAGGTATTTAATCTTCTCGAACTGTTTGGGGGTTTGGCTAGTTTTTTGAGACAGTGTTTCTCTAACAGCCCTGGCTGTCCTGGAACTCAATTCACCTGCTTCTTGTCTTCTGAGTGCTGGCTCCTGTGCCACCAATGCTGGGCTCTCTAAAGCCGCTTAGCATGGTGAGTCACTTGATGTGGGTGCTGGGAGCCAACCAAACTGGCCCTTCAGAGTGCTAAGCACTAAGCAACCTCTCTAGCCTTGATTAAGGCTCAAAAAAACTTATCTAAGCAGGGCATTAGTGGCACACACCTTTAATCCCAGCACTCGGGAGGCAGAGACAGGCCAGCCTGGTCTACAGATCAAGTTGCAGGACAGGCTCCAAAGCGACACAGGGAAACCCTGTCTCAAAAAACCAAGAGACTTATGTATGCAGCACCCCAGGTGGCCCTGAGGTGACCCAAATCCAGGACTTCTGCAAGAATATCAAGCACTCACTAACTCCAGCTCCCAGAACAATTCTATACACACACACACGCACGCACGCAGCAGCTTACTTGGTCTGGTAGGGGAAAGGGAAATACAGTACTTTACAAACCAGAAGAGCAGTTTGAAAGGCTCAATATTTTTTATTACTGGACAAATCATTCCCAACTTAAATATATGACCAAATCTCCAGGTCAAAAATGTTAAGCGTCATCTGGTAGCTTTGCTTGCGTTGACCATGATTCAGTGCAAACTCTCAATTCTTGCCATTGATTGTGTGAATCCTTACAGGCCCAGCTTGGTTCTCCTCCAGTGTCTTCTCTTGGAGTTGTACCTGCATAGGATGAATCCACAAGTTACAAGGCGGCATGGTCACAATATAACTTTATTTACCAGATTTGGCCTTTTAGAGAATAGGATAAGGAGCTTATTAGAGAGTTCCAGGACAGTCAGGCCTACACAGCAAGACCATCTCCAGAATGCTACACACATGTCATTGATGTATGGGGCTGGGGCAACTTTAAAAAAGTGGTGCGGCCCCTTTAATTCCAGCCTGGACTTCACAGAAAGGTTAGTCTCAAATAAAGGAGCAAAACAAAACAAAAAACTGTATTAAGCTTACCAGCCCTAGCTACTCTCACGGGTAGGCAACCTTAAACCACAAAAAGCATTTGGGGGAACTTCAGGTCCAAACCCCAGCATTACAGAGCAGGTTCAGATAATTTAAGTGGAAAGGGAGAAGTAGGAAAAACTTTCTCCCCAAATCCCCACCATTCTGATCCACAGACCTGGATGGGATAGACACATAGTCTGAACTCCTGTGGATCACACACAAAAGCTCAGGGGGGAAAGGTGCCTGCTGTGCAAACCTGGTAACCAGAATTCACCCCTAGAACTCACATTTCAGGTAGGAGAAAGCAGCTCCCAAGTTGCACAGAACAGTTTGGTGTTCATGTCAACGTGTCATGATTTTACCCCCATAAAGGCAAAATCAGAAACAATCAACATGGCTTTTCTTTCAGCAGGATAATGGCAGTACTCCCACAAAATGAAGCACTGTAATTGCGACCTGCTTTAAGTTCTTAAAGTTGGAGAGGGGCTGAGGGTTAGAGTCCAGAACTTGCTGATGAGCAGAGTATGCAAGAGGCCCGGTTCAAACCCTGGCACCCATGAGAGCCAGCAATAGCTAACTAAGTATTAACTAGCAGCCACTACTCACATCAGCTAGAGCTCTAGAAAACTGAGGTTCATTTACAAAGACTGTGGCAGCTCACACCTGTAATCTCAGCACTTGGGAGCTAGAGGCAGGATGGCCAACTTGAACTACACAAGACTGTTGCAAACAAACACCTTGTCTAGCACCTCAAAAATTTCCTTAGCATTGTATGCAAAGACTATAGGTTTGAAAAGTCTAGTCCTGACTGCAATTAACGTCTCTACAGCAATTAACTAGACTGTAAGGCCAGTGTGGGAAGTTGATTTCCAAGCTAAGTAGCTAAATTACTAAGAACATGAACCCTCAATTTTTAAAAACATTTTATTTATTACATATACAGTGTTCCGCCTGCATGTATGCCTGCTGGCCAGAAAAGGGCACCAGATCTTGACAGATGGTTGTGAGTCACCATGTGGTTGATGGGAATTGAACTCAGATCTCTGGAAGGGCAGTCAGTGCTCCTAACTTGAGTCATCTCTCCAGCCCCTGAATCCTCAATTTTGGCCACAGTAGAATCACATGCCAGCACTTGGCAGGCAGAGATGAGTCCAGTGGCCGCTTGATCTATATATTGAGATCCCGTCTCAAAAACAAAACAAAAACCCCACAAAACCACCATTCCCTAATTTGTTTCTGAGGCAGTCTGGCCTATAGAAACCCTGTCTGAAAAAACAAAACCCACCAAAAGAGCAGCCAGGCAAGATGGCTTCACCAGTAAGGGTGCTTACTATCAAGCTTGAAGAATTGAGTTCAGTTGCTAGAACCCATGTGGTCAAAGAGAAGCAACTCTGTCCCACAAACCATCCTCTGACCACATGTGGGGACGCACCCCACAAAAAATAAATTACAGCAACACAAGTGTTAACACACCAGAACTGTCGATGGCTACCTGGCAAATTGTCATGACTTCTTAAAGCCCACTTCTCCCTCCCACACTTGCCTCCCAAGCCTCAGCTAGAACCCAGTAAGGCTCTTCCCTTGCCCGTGGGAGACCCTAGGTTCTTCTGAAGCTGTTTTGCTGCCAGGATAGCCAATCTCCTTAAGGAGGGACATCTGCCCCCAAAGCCTAGCTGTGACTCTAGAAAGCTGCCCCACGTGGACTCATACGCAAAGGAAAAACAAAAGGGAGTCGCAGCACAGGCCGAGGATGGCCGGGACTGCATGTACTTTTTCAGCTGAGCTATCTACGTATCCCTAATTATGTAAGAGCTAATGAAAGGACCATGAGGGTCTTACCTGATTTTGTTACCGGTTTTCATCCGAATCCACTGAGGAATAGGACGATTTTGCTTTTGTTTCTTGGCCAAGAATCGCTTGATTCTGAAAGTCTTGTGAGAAGACTACGGAGCAATGCAACAAGTTTAGTGATAGCACCTGATACTCTCAACCTAACATCTGGCCTGCAAAATATACTTCCGGGAAAATCTCCCCAACACCGAACCACGGAGTTCTCAGAAGATCATTATTTCTCTGCACTCAGAGTTCATGGCTTAAACAACTCGTTTCAGATCAAGAGTGTTACAGTGTCAGGTTTTAAGCCTGTCTGCTCTATAAAACATACTAACTTATCCTGCTGTGCTTCAGATGCAAACATGGGGCAGCTAAGGTTGAAGGAACTAATTTACTGGAACGAGGATAGCTCTGGGTCAATACCGCGGCCAATCATTTCAGCCAATGACTCTAGGTACATTGTCCGGGTAATTTAGATGCATGTAGTCCTTGACACTCAGGTATACACCACACACATAAAAGGTAACGTGCACTCCTCCGACCTAAACCACAGTAGGAGTTGGAGATTGTCCTTAACAAATTTAGGTACAAACTCCAGGCAATGACTGATGTGCCGCGAAGCAGATGGATGATTCCACGGAGTGACGTGGAGCCTCTGAAGAGAGATCTCATTAAGTCCCGTTAACTGTTACTGTGCAAGTTTCCCTTCCGACCCTGTGCTCTTTGTGCACGCCAAGGGAAGGCTAGCATTCAATTAACAGTGATCTACAAGGGGCCAAGCCTCTCTTTTTGTCCAGAAACATGCAGATAACCGCGCGCTCAAGGTTAAGCAAAGCAAGAATACTCTGCACCCCTCGCCAGACTGCAAGATGAGCAGCGCGAAACCGCGAGGATAAACGGGCTTGCTCATTTAATGCCATACCTGCGACCCAAGTGGTGGCTTAACTCCCATTAAAAACGAAAACCCAAAACCTGAAAATGCATCCGCCCCTTGATGCTGTGCACGCGCACCGTAAAGCCACAGCGGCCTCCGGACTCGGGAAAGCCACCTAGGAACGGATGGCGGCCGATAGTCTTACCATGGTGAGAAGTCGACTCAGGCGTACAACGCACGATGGCGAAAGGAAGACGAAGAGGAGGCCGCAACCGGAAGAACACGATTAGAAGCCTCAGCTAGAGGTGGAGCTTAGGAGGTGACGCGCCGAGCCTATCCTAGCCCCGCCCCTCCGCTCCCATGGGGCCGTGGGAACTCGCGCGGGATTTATACGAAACACAATTCTCAGGCCTCGGCTTCCGTGAGTGTGTTCCTCTAGGTGATCGTCAGCGTCCTGCGGGAACTCCTTCGTGGCTGTGGAAGTTGGCCTTTGCGGAGCATCTTATCGAAAGCCCTTAGCAGAACCCGGGAAACGGGATAGGGATTACCAACTCGGAGGAGGGTGGGGGGAGGGCTCCCGTCACTTCCGAGCGCCGCACCGCGACTTCCGCCCTTCTTTGGGAGGAAGTTTAACGCAAGGGGCGGGGTTGAGGGTTGGGAATACGCCTTTAGGGTGGGTGGGCGGGTGCAAGGGAAGAAGGTGATGAGGGTTGTTCTCTACTGTAGTAGAGAACGCAAGTTCGGTTCCCAGCATCCGTGTTAGTCGGCTCACAACCGTCTGTAACTTCAGCTGCAGAGAATAACATGCTTTTGGCTTCCACAGCTATCTGCATTCACGATTTACATACACATATCCCCTGTGTAGACACACACACCTACACAACCGAAAGAACTAAAAAAATAATTTTAAAAAAGGCATACCCGGGCGTTGGTGGAACACGCCTTTAATCCCATCACTCGGAGGCAGAGGCAGGCGGATCTCTGTGAGTTTGAGACCAGCCTGGTCTACAGAGTGCGTTTCAGAACACAACTCAGGTTCAAATCCCTAAACGCGAATGCTTGGGGCATGGTGGCTCATACCGTTAATCCTGATTGGTCAGGAACTCACTCTGTAGACCAGGCCGGCCTCATACTCACAGAGATCCACCTGCCTCTGCCTCCCGAGTGCTGGGGTTAAAGGCGTGCGCTATGCCTAGCCTGAATTGGTACTATTTGCAGAGGACCCATATTCCATTGCCAGCACCCACAATGAGTGGGTCAATACCACCTGTAGTTCTAGTCCCAGGGGATCTAACACTTCTCCCTGACCCTGTAGCCACACATAGATAAAAAATAAACTGTAGCCGGGCGTTGGTGGCGCACGCCTTTAATCCCAGCACTCAGGAGGCAGAGGCAGGCGGATCTCTGTGAGTTCGAGGCCAGGCTGGACCGACAGCCTCCAAAACAATACAGAGAAACCCTGTCTCGTAAAACCAAAAAAATAAAAATAAAAATAAAAAATAAAGTGTAGAAAAACAAATCTTAACAAAGTTTTCTTTTCTCTCTCCGCCCCTCCCCCACCAGGGTTTCTCTATGTAGCCTTGGCGGTCCTGGAACTCGCTCTGTAGACGAGGGTGGTCTTGAACTCACAGAGACCTGCCCGCCTCTGCCTCCTGAACGTGAGACTCAAAGTGTGGACCACCATCACCAGACTAAATCTTAAGAAAGTTAAAAGGAAGTGAAACAGCCAGGCGTTGGTGGCGCATGCCTTTAATCCCAGCACTCAGGAGGCAGAGGCAGGGGGATCTCTGTGAGTTCGAGACCAGTGTGGTCGCGTGGTCTACAAGAGCTGGTTCCAGGACAGCCTCCAAAGCCACAGAGAAACCCTGTCTCAAAAAAAAAAAAGGAAGTGAAACAAAGGCAACTTTGTGAAAACATCAGTTCCTAACACTAAACAATTGCTTGGGGAGAGGAAGGGCCCTCCTGTGGTTTCAACCAGTTGATCCAGTTTAGGGTTTTTCCTCAGCTCCACTTGGCAGCTTACAGGCAGGAGACTCCCAAATCATCTCATCCTCTCACCACCCTGCTTACATGGTACTCCCAGTTCCGGTTACAATGTTACTCACGGACAAGGACTTTTTTTTCATCCTTGTCTCCAATGACTGGCACATAGTGAACAGCAGATGCTTGCTAGAAGAAATTTGAAGGGGCGGGGAAGGGGACTTGACTCAGAACCGGACAGGCCAGGCAACAACCAGAGGGAGGTGCGGACGGGAGAACTGCCCTGAGTTTACTCAGCTGCTAACAGCCAGAGAGGAGGCTGGCAGTGCCAACTCATTGTTTATGGTTGGGGAGTGGCCTTTTTCCTAAGGTCAGCTCCCCTGATCTCTGCCTTCACTTCTGTTTTGACTGCCTTTGCAGAAACCTACACCATTATTGGTTATTATCCCGGGTATTCCTTCTCTTAGATGTCCAAATACTAAATATACTTTAGTGTTCCTTATATTTCAAACGAGCATTTATCAACACCATCTGCCTGTTTATTTCATGGCCAGACTTCTATAACAAGTTATAAATGCTAACTGACTCTATTCTCAACCTTAAAGATTTCCAAAATGCTGGCCATTATTGGTCTAGCATTCACCACATCCTGTGGCTCTCTGCAAGTATCATAATTGAGTTTTCTCCTGCATTCAACTCTGCAGGCCATTCCCCTTTTTCCAGTGCTGACTGGCTCCACCACTAAGCTTTATTCACAGCTCTGTCCACTACTACTGTTTATTTTTGTAGCCCAGGCTGGCCTCAAATTTACTATGTAGCCAAGAACAGCCTTGAACTCTCCATCCCCCTTGTTTCTTGCTTCCAAGTGCTGCAATTTTAGGTCTGAGCCACTATACTTCTTGAAATGTTCTTTTGGATTAAGTAGCACCAGCATATTTGGTTTTTCTCCTACTCTATGGTTACTTCTTGTGTGTCTTTGTAGAGGCACATTTTTATTGGTTTAGGAAATGTTAGAATTCTTCAGGCTGGAATTTAGCTCTATTTCTGTCCCTGCTTTATTCTCTTTGGCTCAGTGACAGAATCCATGCCAATGGCTTCAATGACCATCTAAAATTAGATGAGTGCCTAGATGTTTCTTCTCAAGTTCTAACCTCTTCTGATCTATTTGCCCCATGTCTACTTCCCACTTGTCATTCACTCGTCACTATGACATGGTTTCCCTCTTCCCAGTTTACAAATACCCGAACACTGCCAAATCCAATGACAACTTCATACTTTTTTTTTGGTTTTTCAAGACAGGGTTTCTCTGTGGCTTTGGAGGCTGTCCTGGAACTTACTCTGTAGACCAGGCTGGCCTCGAACTCACAGAAATCCTCCTGCCTCTGCCTCCCGAGTGTTGGAATTAAAGGCATGTGCTACCAGCGCCCAGCTCCAACTTCACACTTCTTGTCTTCCTTAACCTCTCTGAGGCATGGGACATGCTGAGCCACTCTCTTGAAAATTTTCCTTATCAGCCAGGCGTTGGTGGCGCACGCCTTTAATCCCAGCACTCAGGAGGCAGAGGCAGGCAGATCTCTGTGAGTTCGAGACCAGCCTGGACTACCAAGCGAGTTCCAGGACAGCCTCCAAAGCCACAGAGAAACCCTGTCTCGAAAAAACCAAAAAAAAAAAAAAAGAAAATTTTCCTTATCTGGAAGTATGTGGATGATTTTGGATGATTCTCTTTCAATCATTTTTAGGGGCATTTCTACATGCTTCTTGGAAGTGGCTTCTATAAGTTGAGAAAGGTGGATATGATCAAGATACACTGACATTGCTTAGGGGGGCTGGAGAGATGGTTTAGAGGGTAAGAGCACTTGCCACACCTGCAGAGAAGATGGTTCAGTTCCCAGTACCTACATGGCAGTTTACAACTGCCTGTAATTCCAGTTTCAGGAGATCTGATCTTTGCTGGCCCCAGACACATAAAATAAATAAAATGGGGTTTCAGAAAGATACATTGCATACATGTTTAAAATTGTCAAAGAATAAAAACATTTTTAATAAATGTGAAGAAATATAAAGCCATAAGCTAGCCTATTAGTAACGGGTGACAGGTGCCACACTAAGTGGAGCTGGCAGAAATCAGGCAGAAGCTCAAGAATGTGCCCCTTGTCTGTCATGCGGCAGTGTGGGTAGGGAAGAGATGCCCCCCTTTCCCATAGCCTGCAACAGTCTAAAGCTGACCCTCACCCCTCACCAGCTGCAGCATTCAGGAAAGCAGGCCCCGCTCCTCGCCTAGTCAGCACAGCAAAGCTGGCCGGGTATTTGGAGGTAAGGGTGACAGCAAAGGACAGCTGTCCCCATTACTCGCCTGACATATGGCAGCATGGGCAGAGGAGATGCCCCACTCCCACCCATCAACACCTGAGACAGGTGGAGGAGCTGGTCATTAGGTCGGAAGAGCCTGAGAGCGGCCCCTACCCCTCACCAGCTGCAGCACTGGGAAGAATGGCCCCTGTGCCTCCCAAGGGCAACACAGTAGAGCTGGCCCTGAAGGTGTAGGTGTGGAAGAGCAGACCCTGAGGACATGGAAGCAGGAGAACTGGCCCCGCCCCTGACTGCTGCAAGAGGGGAATTAGCTGGGGCAATTCTGGAGAGTTCATCCTGGTGGTGAGGACAAGGGTGAGCTGGCAGGCTGATAAACCCTGCAGCCACCCAGGCCCAGAACCAGGGTCATGACCAGCCCCACCATCCACCCCATCTACGATCTGCTGAAGCACGTGAAGGGACCAGACCCGCAGATCCAAAGCTGCAGTATCTCCAGGACACAGGGCAACAACAGGATATCCAAGAGGAGCCCCAGTGAGGGTCCAGCATCGATAGTATAGCAGAAACCAGAGGCCTCGAACCGGACCATGACTCTTTGCAATGAACACTTGCAAGTAAAGACATGTGGACCAAAGGGTTTACTGTGTGACTCACTGTGTCACACAGCCGCTTCCATGATGAGATTCTTAATTTTCTTCCTTTTTTCCCTTTTCTTAAAATTTGATTTATTTGAGAGGGGGTACAGAGGTGGTGAGTGGATGCGAAGGGACAAGGAAATGAATGGGACCAAAATTCACGATATAAAAGTCACATAGAATAAAGAGAAAAAAAGAATGTTGTGCATTTGTTGTTTGAGACAGTCTCACTCTGTAGCACAGGTTAGCCTAGATCCTACTATGTAGTCTAGGATGACCTCAAATTCATGTCAATCCTCGTGCCTTGACCTGAGTGCTGGAATTGCAGGTGTAAACCACTGAGTCTAGCTTCATTTTGTTTCTTATGGTAAAAGAATAGTGAACCATGATCTGACCCCTCTTTTTGGTGGAGGCCTCTCCTTGCCTACTGAAGGCAGAAAGTAATATCATCTATGCCCTTTCAAAATTCCCAAGAAGTTAATTCAGTATCAAATGTTTAATTTCTCAAGACCAACAGCTACTTGACAAAGTTAATGACGTCGCTTAGCTTGGGGCTTGAGAGGTTATAGCTGAGTGGCAGGGTGAACACACGGCATGCTTGAGGCCCTTGATTCCATCCCCGGGACCATAAATAAGCCAGTATGTGAGTAAATAAATGTAGCTTCATACTTCAGTGAATTCAAATTTTATTGACAGCAATACAAAACAAGCTATGACTGAAAGCTGCCATTTAACAGGAACAGATATTGGTGTAGTTTCCTTCCTGGAGAGGGTATGCACCCAAGTTGTCAGACCTAATATAAAACAAAGACTGGATTGTCAGCCACTAACCAAGGATTACACTTCATCTATTAATAGGAAAAAAATGCTAAAGGCAAAACAAGACGTTTACAATTATTTTTTTGATGCTAAGTTCACAGAAGTAAACAAAACAAGCTATAATTACAAAAACTTCAGACACAGGATATAGATGTAACATGACTGTTAATCTTTTCCACCAGCCGTAATTTGTTCTATCCTCCACTCTACTTGTGCTACAATTACATGCTTGTTGCTTCTACACTACTGAGTCAATGGTTATCACCAACAATGCAAAATAGTTAGATCTCAACAAGACTTAGTGTGCTTCTGCTCCACTCCAACTAAGACGCCCCAAGCCAGGATTCAGAACACCTGTTGATATTAGACCCTGCTCCTTTTTGGCTTGTCATACAAAGTTAAGTCCTTACTTGACATTTTTCACTTGCAATGGTCTTCCTACCTTCTTTTTTCTGAGACATTAAAATTGTGAAAACTGCAAAAAACAATGAAATTGTACTTCCGATTCTGAGCCTGCAATCTTATTCCTGCTTAGACACACTACACTCCTCTGCAGTGCGCCCCACCAGCACAGCGACCCCTTTTCTTTTTCTCTGTTCCTTTGCCCTGAAGGCACTTCTGGATAGCATAATACGTGCTCTTTGGCTGCCCGGACAGTCAGGACACCTATGGCCATTGGGACTTCTCACTCCTCTCCTCCTTCTTTTCTATGGCTAATACCACTTTCCTGCTTTCTGTCCACTGGTGAATCTCCAGACTTGATGTCATCGGGGGGACAGAGTCGATTTCGGCTTCGAGCTCCTGGTTGGTAAAGCTGCATTGCTGGACGATCCTGAAGCAGAACAAAATATTCATGTTACAACACTATTACTCTTCTATAACATGGGGGGTTTCAGAGACCTAAATTATACATTCGTGTACCCACAAATCAAGTCAAACCAGGTCAAAGACTTAAATCTGTGCTACACAGTAACTTCCAGTTTCCTCTCTCCATCTGAAAAGTAACCTTTTGTTTTTAAAGGAGGGATTGAAACAAGAGCCTTGTGCATGGTAGTTAAGTGCTCCACTGAGCTCTATTTCCAGTCCTTTTTCAAATTTATTCTGAGGCAGGCTATCACTAAGTTGCCCAGGTAGGCCTTGAACTTAGTATCTTCCAAGTAGCTAGGACTGTAGGCCGTCAACACTAGCCACATCTGCTGTCACTTCTTTATTTATTTAACTCTTTCTCTGTGTAGGCCTGGCTGTCCTTGAACTCACAGAGATCCATCTGCTTCTGCCTCCTGAGTGCCGGGATTAAAGGCATTTGACACCATACACAATTTACAGTCATTTAAGAATTACATGTCTGAGCTGGGCGTTGGTGGCACACACCTTTAATCCCAGAGTCAGGCGGATCTCTGTGAGTTCGAGGCCAGCCTGGTCTACAGCGCAGAGTTCCAGGAAAGCCTCCAAAACAATAGAGAAACCCTGTCTCGAAAAACCAAAAACCAAACCAAACCAAACCAAAACAAAACAAAAAACACCAAACCACCCCACCAAGAATTACATGTCTGGTGTAATATTTTGAGAAATCTACTGCCTAATTTTGTTTTTTTTAATTTAGTTTAGAAACAATCATATTTTACATATTAATCCCAGTTCCCTCTCCCTCCCATCCTCCCATGCTCCCCACCAACCTGCCCATCCCACCAACCCATCCAATCCCCAAGGAGGGTGAGACCTTCCATCAGGGATCATCAAATTTTGTCACATCATTTGGAGGAGGGCCTAGGTCCTCCTCCATGTGTCTGGGTGGAAAGAGTATCCGTCTTTGGAGAATGGGCTCCCAAAGTCCATTTGTGCACTAGGGATAAATACTGGCTCTACTGTCAGAGGTCCCATAGACTGCCCAGGCCTCCCAACTGGTAACCACATTGGTTTGGTCCAATGCTGGTTCCCCAGCTTTATGACTGGGGTCTGTGTGCTCTTACTAGGTCAGGTCAGCTGTTTCTGTGTGTTTCTCCAGAATGGTCATGACCCCTTTACTCATTCCTCCTCGCTCTCTACAACTGGATCCCAGGAGTAAGGCTCAGTGCTTGATAGAGGGAGCCATTACAAGTTTAAAAAGGAATCTGGCACTAGGGAAATGTCCAGAGATCCACAATGATGGCTGCAACTAAGAATCTAAGCAATAGTGGAGACTACCTTAAATGCCCTTCCCCCATAATGAGATTGATGACTATCTTATATGCCATCCTAGACCTTTCATCCAGTAGCTGACGGGAGCAGAAGACACCTACCGCCTAGTTTTAATTTTTTTTTATTTTTTATTTTTTTGGTTTTTACGAGACAGGGTTTCTCTTATTGTTTTTGGAGGCTATCGGTCCAGCCCGGCCTCGAACTCACAGAGATCCGCCTGACTCTGCCTCCCGAGTGCTGGGATTAAAGGCATGCGCCACCACCGCCCGGCTACCGCCTAGTTTTAAAATAATAATATTTTTATTAATTCTTTGAGAATTTCATACATGCATATAATGTATTTGCCTAACTTTTGAAGCTATCTCAAGATTACTTAATTAGGTTTTAATTTTTTAACTGTCAAAATTAAAACAATCAAGGGTGTGGTAGTTTGAATGTAATTGGCCTCCCATAACCTCATAGGGAGTGGCACTATTAGGAGGTGTGGCTTTGCTGGAGTGGGTGTGGCCTTATTGGAGGAAGTATGTCACTGTGGGGGTGGGCTTTGAGGTTTTATATATGTTCAAGTCATGCCCAGTGAGACACTCAGTTCACTTCCGGTTGACTGTAGATGAAAGATGTAGGACTCTCAGCTCTTTTTCCAGCACTATGTCTGCCTGCATGCTGCCATGTTCCTCCATGGTGATAATGGCTGAATCTCTGAACTGTAAGCCACCCAATTAAATGTTTTATAAGAGTTGCCATGGTCATAGTGTTTCTTTACAGCAATAGAAACCCTAATAATAAGACAAAGGGCTAAGCTGTAGCTCAGTAATAGATGCTTGCCTAATCCCTGCAAAGCCAGTTTTAGATTCCTGGCCCTAGGAAAAAAAAACTCTGGAGAAACCTTAACAATTACCTGCCTGTTATTCTCTACCAGTAAACTGCCCTTTTTGGTGGGAGAGGGAGAACAGGGCCTAAGGTAGCCCAGACTGACTGACCTTCAACATGAAATCCTCCTATCTCAAACTTCCGAGTGCTGGGATTACAGACATGAGCCACCATGCTCCATGTAAAAAATTCACTATAAAACCCAACACTACCTAAAAAATATGTTTAGGATGGGCTGGGGATTTAGTTCAGTGGTAGAGTACTTGCCTAACAAGGTCTTGGGTATGATTCCGAGCACAGATATACACACATACACACATATATAATAAGAAAGAGCCAACTCTTGCAACCTGTTCTCTGACCTCAACTTGTACACACACATTGACTAAAATTGAAAATAAAAAGCATGGAAACTTCCCTGAAAACTATGAGGTTAGAACCTAAGTAAATTGCCATAAACTTAAAAAAATGAATTCTTACTGTATTGTCAAGGCTGGTCTTGAACTCCTAGGCTCCTGTGATCTTACCTCTGCCTTCTTAGTAGTTGGGACTACAAGTTTGCTAAAAACATGCTCAAATTTAGGTACAACCTACCACCCTAGCAGGTGGCACTTTAGAATCAGATTCCTCAGTAAGCCAACAAAATCATGGACTTGAACCCTCATCAAGTCCTATGTTTGCTCTATGACTGTATTACCCTAAAGAACTTGTAAGCCATATTAAGAGTTTAGAAAGTAGTGGGGTGTGTAAAGACCTGGGTCCAATCAGAGCATAAACTGGGCATAATAATACAAGTGTGGAATTGCGACACTTGGGAGGTAAAGGCAGGAAGATCACACCTTGGAGGTTATCCTTAGTTACATACTGAGTTTGGAGCCAGCCTGGGATACATGTCTCAAACAGAACAATAAGAAAACCAAGCCCAGAAAAAGAGTGATATAGAATAATCATAAGGATAACCAAGAAAGAATTGGGGTGTATGACTCAGTAGAACACATGCTATGCATGTAGAAGCCTCTTACTCAAAGTCAAGGAGCTCCCTTTTCCCCAAAGAGAATTCAACAAAAAAAGCAAGTTAGGGAGTTGGAGAGATGGCTCAGAGGTTAAGAGTACTGACTGGTGCCGGGCGTTGGTGGTGCTCGCCTTTAATCCCAGCACTTGGGAGGCAGAGGCAGGCGGATCTCCGTGAGTTCGAGGCCAGCCTGGTCTACTGAGTGAGTTCCAGGACAGCCTCCAAAACAATACAGAGAAACCCTGTCTTGAAAAACCAAAAAAAAAAAAAAAAAAAAAAAAAAAGAGTACTGACTGGCTCCTCTTGCTGAGGTCCTGAGTTCAATTCCCAGCAACCACATGGTGGCTCACCACCACCTATAATGAGATTTGGTGCCACGCAGGCAGAACACTATGCAAACTAGATGAATATATTAAAAAATAACTAAGTTTAATGCAAAGCAGCACCTTGTTCCTTATGCGGTCTCTCTTAATGACTTCCTCTTTCTTTTCATTTTTCTCTGAGGCACATATTGATTCTGTACTCTCATTCTTCTTCCCTTTATCTCGAAGCGTCTCTTTCTCTCTCCTCATTTCATCTTCCTTTCGTTTGAACGCCTTCTCTTTCTCGTAGCGCTCCTTCTGCTGCTGCCTGCGGCGTTCTTCTTCTTGCCGCTTGAGCCTCTCTCGCTCTCGCATCATGCGCTCCTGATCTCTCTCATAATCCCGATCCCTGTCTCTGTAATCTCTGACATTGTCATCATCAAACCTGTGTGAAAAACGAACAGGACAGCTGGAACACACTTTATGATGCATGAAATGCCTGGGGCTCAAGTCCCAGCACTGTAGGCTAGTCTCAAATACCCGAGACCCTGCCTGCAAACCCTAACAGAACAGAAGAAAGGAGGTGAGAATGAGCCTTCAAGCATCCTGCAACTGTAAATGCAGGAACACTGCGATGCTAACTTGGCCATCCTAATGACGGTGCACTGCTATGCTAAGGAAAAAGTACTAGTGTTTCAGAAAACAAGCACAGCCAGGAGTCAGGGCTGGAAGGCTGGCTCAGCCTGCAAACCCTAACAGAACAGAAGAAAGGAGGTGAGAATGAGCCTTCAAGCATCCTGCAACTGTAAATGCAGGAACACTGCGATGCTAACTTGGCCATCCTAATGACAGTGCACTGCTATGCTAAGGAAAAAGTACTAGTGTTTCAGAAAACAAGCACAGCCAGGAGTCAGGGCTGGAAGGCTGGCTCAGCCTGCAAACCCTAACAGAACAGAAGAAAGGAGGTGAGAATGAGCCTTCAAGCATCCTGCAACTGTAAATGCAGGAACACTGCGATGCTAACTTGGCCATCCTAATGACGGTGCACTGCTATGCTAAGGAAAAAGTACTAGTGTTTCAGAAAACAAGCACAGCCAGGAGTCAGGGCTGGAAGGCTGGCTCAGCAGCTAACAACCTACTGCTTTTGCAGAAAACCCAAGTTTGGTTCCCAGCACCCACATCAACTCCAGCCACTGGGGGATCTGACACCTATGGCCTCCATGGACGCTGGTACGAATGTGCACACATCCACATAACTGAAAAAATAATATAGATCTTCAAAAAGGAAAACAAAGGGCATTCACCTAGATGAAGACACCAGAATATCTGAAACCTTTACTCCTCCCTCCTCCATGCATATAAAGCAATTCGTTAGGAATTTTTTTTCTGGACAAGGTTTTAGTCTAGGCTAGCATTGAAACTAGCAATCCCCCTCCCTTAGCCTCCTGAGTGTTATTTCAGGTGAGTACACTACTCCAAGCAGCAAATAACTCCATACAAGCACAGGACATGATGTTTCCATTAGTGGCTAGGGATGAAACATGGCTAAGAGCTCTCAGTCGCTGACTGACCTCTTTGGCTTTTCATCCTTCAGCTCAACATCAAAACGCTTAGTCAGAGTACAACTTTGCCCACTGGCTCTTTCTTCATTCAGATTCTCTTTCTCCATTTTCTTGGCTGTGTCTCTTTTATCAAGTTCTTTTTCATCTCCTTTTTCTGGTTTCTTGAGCAGCTTTTAAAGAGAAAATTTTATTTTTCATTTTGGTCAATGGGGCACTGCCTTCTGATTCTATCAAAAATCATACAGCATACTAAATACTTTAAATTTAGACTCAAGAAGGCCTCTTATCTTTGACATTATTCTCAAACTTCCAGGCAAACAGATAATGCACAATAGTGATTTACTAAAAGGATGCTACTATTGTGAAAGTGTCATTCCTCCCACAAGAAGTGATTTTATCATTCTGTGGCAATGGGATCAAGATTTGAGACAGGCTCTCACTATATAGCCCAGGGTAGCCAGGAAATTACAATCTGTCTGTATCGGTCCCCCTAGTGCTGGTTAAAAGTGTGCACCACCACACCTGGCTACAGGTCAAACTTTTTTTGTTTGGTTTTTCGAGTCAGGATTTCTCTGTATTGTTTTGGAGGCTGTCCTGGAAATCGCTCTGTAGACCAGGCTGGCCTCGAACAGGTCAAACTTTTAAGTGAGTCAATTTTTTTCTTATGTGTATATACTTGCAATGCCAAATAAAATCACCAAAGGAGAGATCCATTGTGGGAATGATTCTGCCTTAAGCCTGAGAATAACATATTTATGATGGTATAATCACATTATCACTAGAGATAAATAGTAAGAATTACTTTGGATTGGATTTTAAAAATATAAAAGTATTATCCAATAAAATCTCTACTCAATGCCACATATGCCACTCTTTCTGACATCATTACTATAAAGAGGTATCATGGATACCCGGTTAGGTATTGGATAAGCAGAGATTCTTAAGCAAAAAAAAAAAAATCACAGTAAATGCATCATAAGAGGTTCATCTCAGGGAGAAGGCATCATGCAAGTCACAAAGCAAAAGGCAAAGGAATCACAGGACTTAGGCATGAGCTACTTCAGCACACACAGCCACTACACATGGGAATCCAAAATGGACACAAAGAAGGTCCCAACGGAAAATGAGGGCAGATGTGCAGGTTTCATTTGAAGTGTTCTTATTTCTGTAATGAACATCTACCTGTATTAGACGCCAAGATGTTCATTAGTACTCTAAGAACATCAGAGAAGCTCTCTAGTAGCATGGCTGGCTCTACCTTCCATCTTGCTCATCATGAGGGCAAGCAAGTCAAATCACTTGTAGCATGGTGGACAGAGACTCAGCTGGAAGGAAGTGAGGTGTAAGCTTCCTCTGTATTAGCAATGTTGAGTCCAAAGGAGACTCAGGAAACCCCAGCCCCCCCCCAAATTGCTCTATTTCCAGAAAGTAGAAGAAGGCGACAATACTATCATATCTGTGAGATGTCCTCAGACTTTCCGAAGGTCTAGCTGTTGAGTACTTCTCTGGGATATTACTGGAGCAAGGCCTGCCCAAGCCATGCCCTTGGGAAGGAAGCAGCAAGGCTGAGATCTTTCTACAGGTTTCCCTCTTCCTATATGCAATGTAGCAATAAGCATCTGCAGATTTCTAGATGCGAGACAGTAACTCGGGAATCACATGAGAGGGGAAAGCACTTAAGAAAGGGTATTTGTCAATAATTTCCCCCCAGGGCAGTCAGTTTGGAGAAGCATATAAGAAGATGAGAAGATGCTATATAAACTGACTTTCCTCTGGGTAAACAGCAGAGCATCAGGGTATCACTTGGGTGCCCTCTATTTTACTCCACCTATTTTATTGATATAGGTACTAGAACTGCAGGCCAGACTGGCTTCACTCTAAACCCTTCTGCCTTGATGAATCACCATGCCTGGTTTTAAAGAGAGTCGTCAAATAGTTCAGCTTTCACAAAGACTCAAGTCAATCTGAAGGGGTTTTGACACGTAACGCTACCACCACCACCAAAAGTTCTTATTTGCTAAGACCTGTGTGTATGACATGATACTAGGTGCTCTGTATCATGTACTTGATCCTTACATTTTTCTGATTCACAGCTTGTAACAGAAACCTGTGTACCTGAAGACAGTGGAAAACAAACAGATGAGGCAACTTCATGTATCATTTATGAAAGAAAAGCTGAATAAAACCCCAAATTCATGCAAGCCAAGCCTAAGTCCTCATTTACCAGGAACTCAGAGACTAGCAACCCACATAGCAAACATCATTAGTGACTTAAACAAAACAGGTCTGCAATGAAGGACAATAGCATTGGGTAAACTACTGAATCCTTCTAAGTCATCTTAAGCTTAAAACATAGCACTATTAGTATGATAGGAAATCTTTTTATTTCTATAACCCACCCCCAAAAGTGCAAAACCAAAACAAAACTTGCAACAACACAAGGCTCATGCATAAATAGATACATGCAGTTTTCAGTAACATGCAGTCCATTTCCATAGTTTTCATACCTTAATCCTTGGTTCATCCTTTATTTTTTCCCTTTCTGGAACTATCTTCTTTAGCTTTTCTATATCTTTCCTTTTTCGTTTCTCCTCTTCTTTCCATTTTCTTCTCTCTTCTTCTCTTAGTCTTTTCCTTTCTATTTCTCGTCTCCTCCTTTCTTCCCTCTTTTCTTCTCTCATCCTCTAGAAATACCAACACAATCCTTCTAATCACATAGGTACCAAAACCCCAACTAGCCACAAAGGCATTATGGATACCTGCTAACCCATCTGACCACTTTCCTACTTTCTCTGGAGAATGAAGACTGGAATGGGACCTGCTCCCACGGTTTCCTCTGTATATTCCCTGAGGCTTTCAGGGAATGTCTCTCTGGGACAGCAAAGCTCTCTCCAGGTCTGCAGGTAAGATCCTAGGCCCACCACCACCATGAAGATGGCTAAGGAAACTAGATCTTTAAGGGCTAACTGTGGGAAAACAGCTATTTCCCATGTAGGATCCCAAGGCTCTCGATGTTTATACATGCGAACTAATAAAGAACCAGGAGAACTACAAAAAGGAACACTCACCTGCTTGTTCTTCAGGAAGCTCAAAAGTGGGGTTGTCCTTCTAGCTATAAAGCAGAAGCAGATTATTAATAATGTGTACCCAGCCTGGAAAGGATTTCATTTTCAGTCATCCCCAGATACCCACTCAAGATCGGGAAATTACACCCCTTACAAAAGCCACCCTATTACTCCAAACAAGTTGTATATTATTCTATTTCAAAATGCTGGCTTAAAATGTTTACAAAAGTGAATAAAAGGCCGGGCGTTGGTGGTGCACGCCTTTAATCCCAGCACTCGGGAGGCAGAGGCAGGCGGATCTCTGTGAGTTCGAGGCCAGCCTGGTCTACAAGAGCTAGTTCCAGGACAGCCCCCAAAGCCACAGAGAAACCCTGTCTCGAAAAACCAAAAAAAAAGTGAATAAAACTGGGTGTGAAGGCACACACCTCAGGAGACAAGAGGATTAAGAGTTGAAACTATCCTTGGCTATATGGTTATATTTTTGTGGCCATCCTGGGACACATGAGACCCTCTCAAAAAAAATAAAGAGAAAAAATAGTGAATAAACTCTCATTGAAATACTGAAAGTTGGGGTTGGAGAGATGGCTCAGAAGTTAAAGAGGACTGGCTGCTCTTCCAGAGGTCCTGAGTTCAGTTCCCAGCACCAACATGGCAGCTCACAATCTGATGCCCTCTTCTGGTCTGCAGGTATACATGCAGGCAAAGCGCCTGTACATAAAAAAATAAATCCTAAAGAAAGAATTACTAAAAGTTTTTATGAGTAATTTCTAGTTGGTGAGACACGAGGACATTCTTATCATATAGGAGCATAAGTTTGTTTAACTGGAAAGAATCTGAGGGCAGGGGCTTGTGCTACAAACATCTGGTCGATTTCTACTTCTGAGAATTTATTCTAAGGAAGCTACCAACATGAGATCATTCTGCATGTTCATTACTAGAAATTAAGCTTTAGAAAGTTATTTAAGGGCGCTGGAGAAGACGGATTGGTGGTTCAGAGCAAGTACTGCTACTGCAGAAGACCTGAGTTCTCAGGATCCATATCAGAGTTCCAACTCTAGGCAATCTGAAATCTCCTGCCTCCTCAGGCACCTGCACCCATGTGCATATAACCTCCCCCCATATTAACATTAAATAGTAAAAATGGGCTGGACGCCGGGGGTGGTGGCACCCGCCTTTAATTCCCAGCACTCAGAAGGCTGAGGCAGGTGGATCTCTGTGAGTTCAAGGCCAGCCTGGTCTACAAGAGGGAGTTCCAGGACAGCATCCAAAGCCACAGGGAAAGCCTGTCTCAAACCCCCCAAAAAGAAATTTATTTGGGGCTGGAGAGATAACTCAATGATTAGGAGGAGCACAGGCCGCTCTTCTCTTCAAGAGGTCTTGAGTTCAATTCCCAGCACCCACATGGTGACTCACCATCTGTAATGAGATCTGGCAGTCTCTTCTGACATGTAGGCACACATGCAGGAAGAACACTGTATACACAATAAGTTATTTAATCTTATTTTTCAACATGCTGAACAATGTTATTAGCCTTGATGGAATATTTTTGAACATGTCTTTTCTTAAACTTTCTTTCTTTTTTAGAGATAGGGTCTAATATGGCTTAGGCTGGTCTGGAACTCACTCACTATGTAACTAAGGATGGTACCCCTTTTTTATTTTTTCAAGTCAGGATTTCTCTGTGTAATATCCCTGAATGTCCTGGAATTCACTCTAAAGACCAGGTTGGCCCTGAACCCGGAGATTAAATGTCTCTGCCTACTAAATGCTGGGATTAAAGGTGTGCGATACTATTGCCCAGCTCTCCAAGGATGGTCTTAACCTCTGATCCCCCTCCCTCTCCTCCCCCACCCCCCAAGTGCTGGGATTACAAGGCTATGCTACCATTACTGCTTTTTGTTTCATTTTTATTTTACTTTTTTTTGAGACAGCATCCTGCTCACTAAATTGCCCAACTGGCTCTAAACAACTGTAGCCCAGGCATGCCTTAACTTTCTATTCTCTACCTCAGTCTTCTGAGTAGCTAGGATTATGGAACAAATTTATGGGATATTCTCAGGAGTGGAAATCCTGGTTTAAATACTTTGTTAGTAGTTAGAATTGGTTGCTTAAACCAACATCTAAGTTAAAATTTCTTAGATTTTCAATTTTATAATAATGATCTTCAGTGTTTTAGATTACCAGGTCAATTTTTAGGAATATGAACTTACTCCTAAGAGACATCTAGCAAAGATTCACCATTGGCTAGGCATTCTGTACACAAGCTTTAAACTCTGCATACTTATGTCATGGCTGTGTAAAATGAAGACAGCAACTAGAACCTTGTCTCACAGGTCCAATGTCCCAATCCTGTGAGGCAGGTATTTACTGTGCATTCAAGTAGAAGCAGTCTCAGAGAAGGGAGTGACTGCAAGATCACACAGCTGCCAAATCAGGCAGGAGGAGACAGGCTTAAGTGGTCTGATGAAAAGGCCACTGGCCAAATCCTTTTCCTACTTACCTATTAATTCTCGATTTTTGGCTTCTATTTCCTCCAGCAATGTCTCTGGATTAGATGACATTTTTTCATTCTTTGTGGCATAACTCTCCAAAAATTTTCTGTATTCTGGATCTAAACAAGCATTTAAGGAACCAGAAAACAGAGACTTTAGCCAACAAAAAGTATTACCTAGGATAGATATTTATGTAAAAAAAATATTTTTCTACTATATGGAAGACTTAACAGAAAAAGAGCACTCACACAAGATAGATTACTAGGGCTATTTTAGAACTCATACTACTGATACCCACCATGGGAGTCTGGTATAACAGAGGGGTCAGTAAAATTGAGAGACCATACATCAGAACACACTGTCAAGACGTGTAACACTGCTCCAGGCCTAAGGATGCAACTCAGTTTGAAAGTACTTGCTTGGCATGGGTGAGGAACTAGGTCTGAGCTCCAGAATCTCAGGAGAAAAAAAACCTAAGGTTCCTATTAATCCAGAGCCACACTTAAAGGACAAATGGAAATTATAGAGTATTCATTAACAGTGTGTAGCAATTTGTGCATGGGCACACCCCACATTATGGAAACTCAACAGAGGAGAGTACAGTGTTCCAAAAAGATAAATTAAGAGGCCAAGTCCTAGACATGGCTTTGAAGACTATGGTCAAAAAAAGCCGTGTACCTGAGTCTTTGCTGTTTTCAAAAGTACCTGTCACAGCAAAAATGACAGAAATTCAACAAGATGATTCTAAAAGATCAATCTGATATAAAAATATTAGGGCTGGTGGTTGGATGATGGCTCAGTGATTAAAAACACCCGCTGCTCTTTCAGAGGATCCAGGTTTGATTCTCAGAACTCAACAGCGACTCACAACCTTCTCTCACTCTAATTCTAGGGGATGCAACTCTCTCTAGCCTCTGCAGTTACCACCTATGCATGTGATGCACAGATACACATGCAGGTAAAACACCCAAACATATAAAAAAATAAGTATGGGGGCTAAATCCTTATCCAATACAAGAGCTATACAACAGTCATCCAACATAATGTTACCAAAAACTCAAAATGTGGAGTTGGTTTTACCTTACATGGGAAATTATTCCAGTTTTTCATTCCTATATTTCTGTTTAGCCTAACAACTATATGTATTGTTAATTACATATTCAAAGCTTAGGACATTAGACAAGCAATTTCAGTTGCTTTATATGAAGTTATATAAAAATGTGTTTTTTTACCCTTGGGCGGGGGGTGTCCATCAAGATGGCTCAGGGGTAAAAACATTTGCTGCCAAACCGGATGACATGATTTCAATCCCAAGGACCCAAATGGTAGAAGGAAAAACCAACTCCTAAAACCTGTCCTCTAAACTCTATACTTAAAATCCCCTCCTACCCCTATTATATACATTAATATTTTTAAAGTTGGGGGGATAGAGAGATGGTTCAGTAGTTAAGAGCAATGATTGCTCTTCCAGAGGACCTGGGTTCAATTCTCAGCACCCACATGGCAGCCCACAATCACCTATAATTCTAGTTCTGTAGAACCCAATGCCCTTTTCTAGCCTATCCTTTTACCAGACATACAAGTGGTATATAAACATACATGTGATAAAATACTCATATACATAAAACAAAAAAATAAATTCCAAAATTCTTTTTACAATATTTTCAACCAAAGGTCAAAGCTTATTTTGAATAGATAAACTAAAAGTTGAATCGCAACAACAGTAGGAGGTTGCAAGGAGTGGTTAACATCATTTAAAGACTGATTTTTCTCACTATTTCCTATTCAGCAGACTCAAAATGATTTACTGCTCAGTGGTCAAGACTAGATTTCTCAGTGGTAGTGGAATGAAATGCCACTTGTCAAAGAGAATAGAAACACTGTGGAAAATCCATACCCAAGCTAACAATTCAGCAAAGCTTCCATAGGTATAAGATTTCTCATTAACTTTATGCGTATGTTTCCTAACTTAATATATTGAAGTCTAACTCACAAAATTATGATGCAAAAGAACTAAAAGAAAAGCCAACAACAGTAGCATATACTTGGAGCTATACTGTACCATCATCGATAGTCCCAACTTTTGTATCTCTTTTCTTAATCTTCTTTTTCGCAGCTTTTTGAAAAGGTGCAAATTCTACTATAGCATGATATTCCTGACCTGTTTAGGGAAAAAATGTCATCTTGCTTTAACGAAGAAGCTGTCAAAAGTGGATACAAGCAAATCAGTCTACTGTTTTTTAGACCTTCTTAGATAACAGTCATTTGAATAGTCTCGGAAGTAGCAACCCTTACGAGATTAACAGAACTCTAGAATCAATAATGATAGCATAATTAAAGACACGGCAGCAACCAGGATGTGGTGGTATGTACCTAGAATCTCAAATGTTGGTTAGATTGAGGCAGGAAGATTGCTTGAGCCCAAGAGTTTCAGGCTGAGCAACACACAAATATCCTATCCCAATCAACAACAACAAAAAAGATATGGAATAGAAGTAAATGTTGACTGAAATTCAACTTATAAAATGTGGTATTTTGATATGTGAGAAGAAAATCTACAACTTAATTTTCATTACAAAATATATTACAGCATGGCATAATGGATTGTTGTCTGTAACTCTAGCACTAGGAAGGTTAAAACAGGAGTGTCATGAGTTCAAGGCCAGCCTGGGCTGCCTAACAAGTTCCAGTTCAAAAATCCTAAATAAACCAACAAATATTAGAAATTTCTTAAATAAGCTAATGTCACAAAAATAATTTTTGGAAGCAGGACACCACACATAGCAGCCACAGCCAGCTTCAAACTTTCTATGAAGTTAATAATGTCTTAAACCCATGATCCTCCTGTCCCCACCTTCCAAACTCTGGGATGAAAGGGATGCAAAACCCACCTAGGTGAGGTAAGTCTAGAGACGAAGCAGTGGCACATGCCTGCAATCACAATACTCACAAGGAGGACTGCCAAGAGTTTGAGGCCAGCGTGGGATAGAGTGAGACCCTGTCTGGGGGTGGGAGGGGAGATATTAATTGTTTAGAGATATTTGTGGGGGTGACAACTAATGAGTATGGGGTTTCTCACTGGGATGATGATCATAGTCTAAAATCAGTTTGTGGTGATGGTTATACAACTCTGTATATATGAAAACAATGCTGAACTGTATTCTTTAAAATGGTATATTTTATGGTATGTGAATTATATTGTTATAAACCTATCATTTTGAGTTTGACAAATGTTATTAACTTCATTATGGCAATTATTTCACATACATCAAGTTACCACATTGTACAAAAGACTTGTATAAATTTGTCAATTTAACCTCACTAAAACAGAAACACCTGTTTAAAGTCATGTATGATGGCGCACACCTACAATCCCTGCACTCAAAAAGAGACAGGCTGGGCGGTAGTGGTGCACACTTTAATCCCAGCACTCAGGAAGCAGAAGCAGTTACATCCCAAACTTGAAATTAACCTTTTGTCTCTGTGAGTTTGAGACAAGCCTGGTCTACAAGAGCTAGTTCCAGGACAGCCTCCAAAGCCACAGAGTAACCCTGTTTCGAACTTCAACACCCCCACCCCACCCCCCAAAAAAATAACAAAACAGAGACAGGAAGATTGCCACAAGTTCAGGCCAGTCTGGTCTACACAAAGATACTGTTTCAAAAAGGCAAAACAAATTAAAACAAAAAGACTACATTTTATACAAATTGTATTGGTGTGAAATTCCTAGAGCAGGGAAATCCACAGAGACAAAGTAGATTAGTTGGGTACCAGGAATGAGGGGGAGAGCAGAAGACTGCTAACAGAGATAGATGAGCTTCTTTGGGGATGATGAAAACAGTTCAGAATTGGAAGTGATGGTTGCAGAACTTTGCAAACATAGTAAACCCTACTAAATTTGCACTTAAAGATGGCGAATTTTATGATGTGTGAATTATATTTCAATTGAAAAAGAAAAATGGCCAGGTGATGGTAGCACACGCCTTTAATCCCAGCACTCAGGAGGCAGAGGTAGATGGGTCACTGTGAGTTCGAGACCAGTCTGATCTACAAGAGCTAGTTCCAAGACAGCTAAGGTTGTCACACAGAGAAACACAATCTCGAAAAACAAAAAGGAAAAGAAAAATGACTGCTAAAAAAAGATAGACCAGATCATTCCCACTGACCAATATCATACAAGGTACAAAATACTGTCTTTCAAATAAATGAATAAATTTAATAAAATAAAAAATACTGTCTTCTCTTTAGTGGCATATAGACATAAGCTAGAATAAAATAAGAACTGGAGTTGGGTTGCGTAGACATACTTGTAATCCTACTACATAGGAGATGAAGGCAGGAGGATGAGGAATTCAAAGCTAGCCTAGGCTACATGGGACCCTGTCTCAAACACAAACAAATCATGAAGGAAACATGGCTATGAAAATTCTAATGTGTGCAGAATCAGATTAGGTGAATAACTACTATATATTTGAGGAGTAGGAGATAAAACCGGATCCAAGCACAGTAGAAGAGTGACTGGGGAAACAGACAAAAATAAACCCAGAACCAAGGCAATGCAATTGAGGCTACAACAACCAGGATAAGTCTGGGATTTTTATTTCATAACCATCAGTTTATATCATTGTTTCAAAAGGTTAATTTCAAGTTTGGGATGTAACACACTGACATGACCTAGTATATGAGAGACCCTGGGTCTAATCCTCCGGGGACACAGACAGACACACACACACTGAGTTTTTCTGAATTTTATGGCAATTTAGCTGATGTATACAGAAATAGAAAAATAGAAACCCCTTTGGCTGATGACACAGAATATAAAGTATAGATAAGTCTCTGTGAAGAATACAGTTTAGGGGCTGGAGAGATGGCTCAGTGATCAAGAGCACTTCTTGCTCTTAGATCTGGGTTCAATTCCCAGCACCCACAGGGCAGCTCACAACCATCTATAACTCTCTAGTTCCAAAGGATCTAATGCTGTGGTCTGGCCTTTGTGATCAGGCATATATGAACATTCATGGTCTGACAAGAATAAGGTTCACAGATATACACACAGGCAACACTTATGCATAAAATAATTTTGTAAAACACACACACACACACACACACACACACACACACACACACACACACACACAGGCTGGGTGTTGGTGGCGCATGCCTTTGATCCCAGCATTGGGAGGCAGAGGCAGGAGGATCTCTGTGAGTTCGACACCAGCCTGGTCTACAAGAGCGAGCGAGTTCCAGGACAGCCTCCAAAGCCACAGAGAAACCCTGTTTCAAAAAACCAAAAATAAATAAATAACACACACAATAAACATTACTTAAATAAATAAATAAATAAATAAAAAATAAAAACCACGATGGGCTGTGAGAGGGCTCAATAGATAAAAACATTTGCCACCAAGGCTAATGACCTGAGTTCAATTGCCAGAACTCTCATAGTAGGAGAGAACATGTGTTTAAGAAAATAATAAGTTTTGTTTTGTTTGTTTTTCAAGACTGGGTTTCTCTGTATTGTTTTGGAGGCTGTCCTGGAACTAGCTCTGCAGATCAGGCTGGCCTTGATCTCACAGAGATCTGCCTGCCTCTGCCTCCCGAGTGCTGGGATTAAAGGCGTGCGCCACTAGCCACCAACACCAGCTAGTTTGGGAAAATTGATAAAAGTTATCCATGGGTAAGAGTGTAACAGAGAAAGACTTTAGCAAATGAGGGGCCCTTATTTTATCCTTTGTGTACACAAGTTGGACAAACACAGTTCTCAATCCTTAAGTTTTTATTGGCATATACCATAACAAGGATTTGATAACTGAAAACTTAAAAGTAATTGAGATAATAAACTAGAGAAGAAACCGTAACATCTACGATTACAAAACCAAATGAAAGATGGCAAATGCCAACTTGGATACATTGTGGCTAAGTATTGAAAGTAACAGCTAGCAAATAAAAAATGAGATTAGAGTTCAGTCAGAAATTTGTTGTTGTTATACATTGTATCTCATGGATACTAAGAATTTATGTGTCTGTTTTGCTGGTGCTGTGGATCACCCCCAGGGCCTCATATATAATCAATCATTGCATTACATCTTCAGCCTGGGAAATCAAATTGGACATTTTAGCTACATACAACTTTGTAGGAAAGATAAACAGTATTCTGCGGACTACTGACATAAAGGATAGTAATTAAAATCTTTGAAACAAAAAGGCAACATTTAAAACACGTTTAAAGTGTCACATAAGGAGAAATTAGTGGCAATTTCATTCACTGGATCAAACTAAAGAAATAAGTTAATAAAAATGTCACAAGATTATAAAGATCCTTTAAATATTGCACGTTTTACCTCAAAGTAGTTTAGAAAAAGTATCTACACAGGCATGGAAAAAGTGTTGTTTTGTATACTGCTCTCCCCGCTCTGCTCTTCCCAGGGTCACTCTATGTAGCCTAGAATGGCTACAAACTTGCAGTCACCTTCCTGTCTCTATCACCAGAGCACTGATAATAGGCATGCATCACAACAGGCTGCACACCTTCTCTTAAATGTAAAACTTGCCACTCGCCAAAATCTTATACTCACCTTTATTGTCAAGGAATACATAGCCATCAAATCGGTCCCTGAACAAAAGAATGTCTTCTTGGTTTTTAAAGTTGATATATGCTCTGGCATACATATGAGGATACAGACTGTGGAGGGGGAAAGCAGTTATGTGAATATGATTGCAGGTGTCTGGCTGAATTACAAACATGTATAAATTAAAGAAACTAGCTAAAAAACCGAAAAGGAGTAGGATAAAAAGTACAAAAGACTGTTTTCCACCCCCATTTTTAATTTTTTTTTTACCTAGTATCATTAGAAAAAAATTCAAAATAATCATGCTCAGGCATAGGTTGAAGATGTTCCTGAAGCTGCTCCTTGGTCAAAGTGGGAGGCAATCTTCGAATTACCACCTTAGGAAACGAATGAGGGAAATAAAATCAGTACACATCAACTTTTTGGCATACCCGAATGATGGCTCTTGATCGGCTTTAAAATACAAAAGCACTTATAAAAACACTGAAAATATTCTTCTGCAGTCCGATGGTCGGAATTAGTCAAATATAGGTAGAACGGGGGTTATAAAAACTCTCGGAAATGCCAACTGTCTGGCGCGAGGACAACCTCGCAGTTTATAACCCATTTTTTTTAATGGAACTACTGGTAAACAGGTAGACGAATGTTGATCTTTCGTGGGTGTCACGAAATCGTTATCTCTCACAGGTCTAAGACGCGCTGAAAGGACCCCCTCCCCATTCTGCTTAACATGTACAAAAATTTCGCTGATCGCCTCCTTGTGTGTGCCCCTTTAGGTCATCAAGTCCCTTAACGTACTTCCCCAAGTCGCCTACGTTAACACTAACACCACAATTACTCCCACCCCTCACCCCCGGTATCGCAAGGACTATTTAGCAATTCAACCCAATTAAAGTTCCCCTATCTTTACTGCCGCTCCCCTCTCCCAAGACCACCCCACAGTCGCCGCTCTAACTTAAAACCTCATCTGGAAGCCCTCCCTTTCCCTCACGCCTCACTTCAGGGGCTTGACCAGAATCCGCTAATCCCAAGTCCACCGGTGCGTGACACAGAGCGAAGCGATTTTCATTCAGTTAAGAAACAGAAGAGAAACCAGGGAGAGGAAGAGAACAGCCCCATTCCCAGCCATCCTCCCCAATCGGTGTACACGTCCCGCCCTCTCTGGGGCCAGCAGCCGACAGGCACCTTGCTCAAAGCGTCTTTCTTCTCCCTGCTGCGATCTTGCCTATCTTCCCCTTTGGCGCCTTCGGCAGTAGCTCCAACGCTGCTGCCTGTGGCCCCCTGAGGCGCTAGCAGGGTCACTCGCTTCTCCTTAGGCCTGTGATCATTCTCTTCCTTCATGGCCACGGTTACGCTCCTCAGAGCCGTGGCTCAGCTGCAATGCCGTTACGCCGGGCACCTACGACTCGCGGGTAGAACCCTCAGGAGCTCCGCCCCTAACAAATGCCCCTAGTGATAAGTGGAGCCTGGCGTTCCATTGGGCTCTCCGACATCTCGCGAGAGGTTAGGGCACCCAGCTTCACTCCGGGATAAGGTTTTAACACCTGGTCTTTACTTCCCGCCTGCCTAAACCCTCGCGCTGCCCAATCCCCTAGCGGCGCAGATTCCCTCGGGGCCCGCCCCTTCGCGCGTCATTAGCAACTCCGCCATCTTGCTTAGAAAGTCTCCTGGACTACAACTCCCTGCATGCAAAGCAGCTGCCCGCCTAGTAGTAGAACGTGGGACTCTTACAGATGTCTCAGGGTCTCTATTTTAAGTACACGTGATCTTTTAATCTTAAAATTTTAGTGGGGTTTAAAAAAAAACATACACACGGCCAGGCGTTGGTAGCGCACGCTTGAATCCCAGCACTCGAGAGGCAAAGGCAGGCGGATCTCTGTGAGTTCGAGGCCAGCCTGGTCTACAAGAACTAGTTCCAGGACAGGCTCCAAAACAATACAGAGAAACCCTGTCTCAAAACAAAACAAAACACACACACACACAAGGTTTTGAACAGCGTGTAGTAGCTGGTGCCATTATCGCACCACTGGGGAGCCTCAGGGTGGAGGATCACAGCAAGTTCAAAGTCTGCTCTAAATAGCAACCTCCAGGCAAATTAGTGCTAGCTAGTGGAGCCCTGTAACAACCAAACAATCAATAGGTAAAGATAAGGAAAAGGCTTTTTTTTTTTTCTAAATCGAAGTACGCTTTCAGAGGCGTCTCTTTTGAAAAGAGGATTTACAAAATTAGCCAGCTAGGCGCTGATGGCGCACGATGCAGAGGAAAACGGGTCTCTGAGAGTTTGAGACCAGCATGTTCAACCGCCCGAGTTCCACGACAGCCAGGTTTACACCCAGAAACTTTCTCTCTAAAAACCAATAAATACATTAACTAATTAAATAAAATGAAATAAAATAAGGATTCACAGAGACTCAAGAAACACACAAGACACTAATTTTAAGAAGTTATAACCAAGGCTGGGCGTTGGTGGCGCAGGCCTTTAATCCCAGCACTTGGGAGGCAGAGGCAGGCAGATCTCTGTAAGTTCGAGGCCAGCCTGGTCTACAAAAGCTAGTTCCAGGACAGCCTCCAAAGCCACAGAGAAACCTTGTCTCGAAAAACCAAAAAAAAAAAAAAAAAGTTATAACCAAAAAGCATGCAATTTATTTACACACACCTTTTTTTTCTAATTAAAGGATTTTCTCCTTGTTTTGGTATCTATCCAACAGGAAGGGGAAAGGAAAATGCCCTTGATTTTATTTACTTTACTCTCTTCATTTTAAAAAGGACAAAATCAGCACTCGGGAGGCAGAGGCAGGTGGATCTCTGGGAGTTCAAGGCCAGCCTGGTCTACAGAGCGAGTTCCAGGACAGCCTCCAAAACAATACAGAGAAACCCTGTCTCGAAAAACCAAAATAAATAAATAAATAAATAATAAAAAGGACAAAATCGATTTGTAAATCACCTTTCCTACAATTCAAAAACCCATTAACAGGTGAATGAAGTCTGTCGTGGTAGTGAAAACTGATACATGCCATAAATATGAGCAATACAATGACCTATTAGTCAGCTACAGGGGCGAGTACCTGTAGTCTCTGCATTTGGGAAGATAAATCAGAAAGGTCATGAATTCTAGACCAGACTGAGCTCCCCAACAAGATGTTTTCTGTGGAAGGAAGGGAGGGAGGGAGGTGTTGTGCCCAAGTTGCAAAGTCCCCAGAGACCACCAGGAAGACCCACCAAACTGCAAAAGCAAGGTTTTAATTGTTCATCCACCCATGACAGGGACCCCCTCTAGCAAGCTGTCAAAGCAGCCTCCAGAGGGAGTCAAGTTCCCTGTCTACTGCTAGGTTTTATAGACAAAAGTCACAGGATTACATCAGTAGGTACGGGTTGGTTTCTGATTGGTTGACATTTGGAAACAATCAGAAGAACTTGTCAAAGTCATATTTTGGCATGAAATACTTGTGTACCAATTATTCTCATTGGTCAGTGCTGACAGGGAACATTCTGTGGTTTTTAGGACATTGTCTTGTCACTTGTAGGTGGCCTGTTGTTCATAGATACCAATAGTTTTCAGAACTATATCCTGGAGACCACAGGGGAGGTTTTGGTCCCCCCTGGAGTTTCTTTTGTGGCCAAACATTTCCCAGGAACCAAGCATCTAGGAGGCTTGGGGATGGTCTGGAGTTTCTTTGTGTTCAGTTTTGGTCCTAGACTCCTGGAGGCCAGAGGATCTGGAGTTTCCTTGTGTCAGAGGCCTATGTGTCTTTTCTATAGCCTGTCACGGTTACTAAAGCAGGGGCTGAGTGAGGGTCTGGTCCCTTTATTTCTAAATTATTAGAAGTGAAGCCCTTGAGTTTGGTTTACCTCTTTCAGGAGGGAGGGAGGGAGGGAGGGAAGGAGGGAGGGAGGGAGGGGAGATGGATGATGGTGGTGGTCCCTCCTGAGGTAGAAGGGGAGACCCCGGTGCAGTTTGCAGACAAGGCACAGACCCACCTCAGTGCAGCAGGTTCCTGGTCCTTGCAGGCAGTCCTCAGTGCATGATTGAAGATAACCATGGTATGTTACACCTGAAGCAAGAATGGGGCCTGGAGACCACACTTCCATCACCTATATTCTACACTAACCTGAAAACTGAAAGCCTGATGACTTTGCTCCTACCAAGAATGATCTTTATCTAAAGTGGGCCAGATCTTGATGACTTTAGGCTCTCTTGTACTATATTCTTGGTGGGGGAAAGACAGGCCTGAAAGCAGCGTATTTCTCTGCCAGGTAAACAGCTGGGTGTGGTGGCAGATGGCTACTGAACTAGAAGATCACTTGAGCATTAGTTCAAGACCAGTCTGGGTAGGATACTAAAATCTCACAGTTCTCCTCCCCAAGAGACAACATCTATTAACATTTATTTTTGTCTTACAAGTACCTGGTTCTATCAAACAGATCCTGCTGAGAGGTGGTGCACACCTTTAATCCCAGCACATGGGAGGCAGAGGCAGGTGGATCTCTGTGAGTTTAAGACCAGCCTGGTCTACAGAGTGAGTTCCAGGACAGGCTCCAAAACAATACAGAGAAACCCTGTCTTGAAAGCCCCCCAAAAATCCTAATAAAGTACTTTAAATTTTTTTTTGGTTTTACAAGACAGGGTTTCTCTGTATTGTTTTGGAGGCTGTCGGTCCAGCCCGGCTTCGAACTCACAGAGATCCGCCTGCCTCTGCCTCCCGAGTGCTGGGATTATAAAGGCATGCACCACCACCGCCCGGCCTAATAAAGTACTTTAAAGCAAAATGTTATTATGTTGAAAGAACCAACTTAGAAGCAGAGTATATGCTATGCAGTTCTGAAGCAGGATAAAAAAAACAAAACAGAAAGCTGGGTGTACATGAGGGGAGAATAGAGTCCTTCATCCTGAAAGCCAGCTTTTGTCATTCCAGCTAACAGAGTCAGAGACTCAAGAAATGTCAGAGACTGGCCGGGCGTTGGTGGCGCACGCCTTTTTTCCCAGCACTTGGGAGGCAGAGGCAGGTGGATCTCTGTGAGTTCGAGGCCAGCCTGGTCTACAAGAGCTAGTTCCAGGACAGCCTCCAAAGCCACAGAGAAACCCTGTCTCGAAAAAAAAAAGTCAGAGACTAACAACAGGGAAACTTGCCTACCTAAACCCCAAATAACATGTAGTCGCATGTTTTTGAAACCTCCCTCATCCATCAATTTTTGCAACTCCTTTGTAGCTTTGAATCTTTTAACCATGTTCCAAAACGTATTCTTTGAACAGTGTTAAAAAAAACTGGGAGAGATAGTTCCAAAACTATCTCTGGGACCCATGCCTACACTATCACCACCACCAAAGTCTTCTATGTGCCTGTACTGGCTGGTTCAGGGTGTCGACACATTCTTGAGTCATGAGAGGGGAAGGAGCCCTAGTTAAGGAAAGCCTTCCCTGAGATCCAGCTGTAGGCATTTTCTTAATGAGTGATTGATAGAGGAGGGCCCAGCCCACTGTGCGTGGTGCCACCGCTGGGCTGCTGGCACTGGGGTCTGGAAGAAAACAGACTGAGCAAGGGGTGGGCAGGAAGCAAGCCAGTAAAGAGCGCTTCCTTGTGACTCCTATCTCAGGGATTCTGCCCTTCTTGAGTCCTGTCCCGATTTCTTTCAGAGATGGACAGCAATGCTGAAGTGTAAGCCTAATAAACTCTTTCCTCCGCAACTCGCTTCTTGTTCGAGGTGTTTCGTTAGAGCAACAGAAATCCTAAGACAGTACCTATTGCAAAAACAAAACAAAACAAAACAAAAAAAAACAAAACTAAGCATGACTCTCCTCTGAAAATTCTGTATCCACTCTGGGTGATGTCTTATTTTTCCAAGTGCTTTTCCTCTCTTTGTAATTAAAATCTGTAATGTAATTTCTTTTTCCCCTGAAGATTTCAAGTATTAGGTTTTGTTTATTTTCATTGAAGTGTATGAGTTTTTATCTGAATATATATGTGTGCACCACATATGTGCAGCACCTGTAGAGGCCAGAAGAGGTTGGAGAGCTACCCTGGGACTGGAATTAGATCAGCCATGTGAGTGCTGGGAATTGGACCCAGGTTTTCTGGAAGAGCAGTCAGTGCTCTTAACTACCGAGACAGCTCTACAGTCATTTTTGAAGATTTACTTTTTTACTCTCTCTCTCTGTGTGTGTGTGTGTGTGTGTGTGTGTGTGTTTGTGTGCGTGTGTGTGTCCCCTGATACCCAGGAGTAAGGTTAGAGGACAGGATGCTACAGACAGGCTCCTTCCACACTGTAGGCCCAGGGAATCAAACTCAGATAATCAAACTTAGCAGCAGGTGCCTTTGCTATCCTGATCCAGCTCAGCAGCCCTCATCCCTTTAAAAATCATTTTTAGAAGACATTTATTTGGGTTTCGTTTCTAGATCTTCAAGAGAAGGTTAGAAGACACCCTGCCAGAGTTGTGGCTCCCCTTTCATCACATGCTTCCTTGGGACAGAACTTAGATTGTCAGCCATCGCAGAGAACAAAATTCTAATTTTTAGGTATACTTAATTTCATGTGTATGAATGTTTTGCCTGTGCATGGTGTGCATGTCTGGTGCCTGTGGAGGTCAGATGTGGGCATGTGAAGCCCTGGAAATAGATGTAGGTAGGAAGTGAGTCATGATGCAGGTGCTGGGAATAGAACCTGGGTCCTCTGCAACAGTAAGGACTATAAAGCCTTCCTGAGGTTATAAGATACTCTACGCCAGAGTTGGCACTTTTCTCCCACCAACATGTTTGAGAAGATGGAACACAGATCATCGGGTCAAGCCACCAGTGTCCGCTCCTTCAACCTTGTGGGTCCCTGGATTTGAACTCCGATTGCCAGACCTTTTGGCAGGCACCTTTACTCTCTAATCTGTCTTTCCAGTTCACCCCCTTCCCCATCATTTTAAATTCTTTTTTTTTCTTTTGTAAAACATCATCTTCTTGTTTGTCTGAATTATTTGCCCTCTCAAGATTAGATAGAAGATACCCCCACTAGAGCGGGAGGTCTCCTTCTACCAAGTGGTTCCTGGGAATCTGACTCACTTGCAGCAGCTTTATTTACTGATGAATCTCACCAGCCTTTGAAACCTTTTTAAAACGTATATACTTTGAGCATGCCTGTGACACTTCCAGTGGACACCTGGCAGGAGCTTGTCCTTGCTTTTTGCTACCTGAGACCCGTGATGAAATAGATTCTAAGATTCGCCAGCTTGCCTGAGAGATCTCTCCAATCCTTAAAAAATATCCTTTCTGTAAAAACAGTTTTTACTCATTTCGTGTGTGTGTGTGTGTGTGTGTGTGTGAGTGTGTGTGTGTGAGTGTGTGTGAGTGTGTGTGTGAGTGTGTGTGTTTAAATGATACCACCCCCACCCCAGTCCGTTCTTATCCTACCATCAGTTGGGTTCAGGCTCCTTTACCTGTGGAACGACCTTATTGGTTGCTTTTTAAAAATCTATTTCCTGAAACTTTTAAAAGAGTGTGCATGTTGACATGTACGCGCGCGCCCGCGCCCCATCAAGGAGGCTATATGAAAACACCCTCCCCCAAGTAGGGTCTCTCCTTTCACCATGTGGGGCTGGCACTTGAAGGCAAATGGATGGCAGGAACCTTGATCAGCCAATTCGTGTCTCCCCCGCCCCACATAAACACACAGTCCCTTAGAAATAAACTTTTTTTTTTGTTTTTATGAGACAGGGTTTCTCTGTATTGTTTTGGAGGCTGTCGGTCCAGCCCGGCCTCGAACTCAGAGATCTGCCTGCCTCTGCCTCCCAAGTGCTGGCATTAAAGGTGTGTGCCACCACTGCCCGGCTAGAAATAAACTATTGGGGGGGGTTTGAGACAGGGTTTCCCTGTATTGCTTTGGAACTCACTCTGTAGACCAGGCTGGTTTCAAACTCTCAGAGATCCGCCTGACTCTGCCTCCCGAGTTCTGGGATTAAAGGCGTGCACCAACAACACCGGGCCTAAATAACTTTCTTCCTTCCTTCCTTCTTTCCTTTTTTCTATTTTTCCTTTTCTCTCTCTCTCTCTCTCTTTCCTTTGTTGCTCCTTTTCTTGCTTTTTTTTTCTGAGACAGGGTTTCTCTGCGGCTTTGGAGCCTGTCCTGGAACTAGCTCTTGTAGAGCAGGTTGGTCTCGAATTCACAGAGATCTGCCTGCCTCTGCCTCTTGAGTGCTGGGATTAAAGGCATGCACCAACAATGCCCCGCTCAAACTGATTTTTTTTTTGGTCTTTCGAGACAGGGTTTCTCTGTATTGTTTTGGAGGCTGTCCTGGAACTCTCTCTGTAGACCAGCCCGGCCTCGAACTCACAGAGATCTGCCTGCCTCTGCCTCCTAAGAGCTGGGATTCAAACTGATTGTTTTAAGCACCAGCAAGATATAGATAAAGGTATCTGCTGCAAGGTCTGAGTTTGATCCCCGAGAATCTTGGGGTTGGAAGGAGAGATTCAACTCTGGATTTCATCTAACCCTATGGCCTGCAGTCACCTGCACACAAGCCCCCACACCCACAAACTGAAAGGGGTAAACTAAACTCAAGGGCTTCACTTCTAATAATCTAGAAATAAAGGGACCAGACCCTCACTCAGCTCCCTGCTTTAGTAACCGTGACAGGTTACAGAAGAGACACATAGGCCTCTGACAAAAGGAAACTCCAGATCCTCTGGTCTCCAGGAGCCTAGGACCAAAACTGAACACAAAAAACTCCAGACCACCCCCCCAAGCCTCCTAGATGCTTGATTCCTGGGAAATGTTTGGCCACAAAAGAAACTCCAGGGGAGACCAAAACCTCCCCTGTAGTCGTCAGGATATAGTTCTGAAAACTACTGGTATCTATGAACAATAGGCCACCTGCAAGTGACAAGACAATGTCATAGAAACCACACAATGTTCCCTGTCAGCACTGACCAATGGGAATAATTAGTACACAGGTATTTCATGCCAAAATATGGCTTTGACAAGTTCTCCTGATTGTTTCCAAATGTCAACCAATCAGAAACCCACCTGTACCTACTGATGTAATCCTGTGACTTTTGTCTTAAAAACCTAGGATTAGACAGGGAACTTCACTCCCTCTGGAGGCTGCTGAGTCAGCTTGCTAGAAAGAGTCCCTGGTGGATAAACAATCACTAAACCTTGCTTTTGCAGTTTAGTGGGTCTGTCTTCCTGGTGGTCTCTGGGGACTTTGCAACTTGGGTAAAACATTTGGGGGCTTGTCCGTGATCCCCAGGACCCCAGACCCCTAAAGGCTTAAGTTTCCGACCTGACAGGTAAATGTTCTGTGTTTGTTTCTGTGTTATTTGATGTGATGGCTGGCAAGTTCTGTGTACTGAATTCTGTGGCAGATTTGTGATTTTACGTTTTCGTGACGTTTATGTTTCTGTTTCACTGGCGGGCAATCTGAAACTGTAAGAAACAGATCAAGAAGACCTTGGCAGAACCCCCCTCAGGAGACCCCCAAGGCGCCACGCCGCGGACGCTCTTCAAGTCTTCGATTTCAAAAAAAAATGGCCTCCAATAAAACTACATTGCAAAAAATGGGAAAGAAACAGAATGGAAAGAGTAAAAAAGTTGACAGTGAATCTGATGATAGCAAATCGAAGAAGAAGAGAGATGCTGCTGACAAACCAAGGGGTTTTGCCAGAGGTCTTGATCCTGAACGAATAATTGGTGCCACAGACAGCAGCGGAGAATTAATGTTTCTCATGAAATGGAAGGACTCAGATGAGGCAGACTTGGTTCTGGCAAAGGAGGCAAATATGAAGTGTCCTCAGATTGTCATTGCCTTTTATGAGGAGAGGATGACTTGGCATTCTTGTCCCGAAGACGAGGCCCAATAATTGTTTGCATTTTTATATATATTTATATATATATAAAATCTGGATCTTGGGTTTTGAATTACTAGTGTAGAAAAAAATAGCGTTCTAATGAAAATCGAGTTTGATATGCTGGTTTTGAAAGTATTGATAGTAGCTGGGATATTTTTGGTTTTTGTTCTGCCTCAAAAGGCACTGATTCCTTTGGGCAAATAAAAGCTTTCTGTAGTTGCTTCCTTTCACAATAGAATATTTGATACCATGTTGTATTTCCTTGGCTTTGAAGAACGGCTTTTCTTAAACGCTGAGGAGATCTTACAGTCGTTAGTGAACCAGAACTTATTTTTAACTAAGACACAGAAGACCATTCTGGGACATTCTGGGTTTTTTGTTTGTATTCGTATGTTGCATAAGACACGTAACTTTCATTTTGTCTTGTTTTTTAATACTCAAAACCCATAGATGAAAACGTATTGACAAGGTTCCATCACTGTGAACATCTTCCTGAAACCATAACCTTTCAGATTATAAGTAGGTGATTCTGTAATTTATTGGATAGTTTTACAGCAAGCATATCAGAATTTATGTATTATCACATACAGTAGTTTATTTACAAAATTTTGTCGTTACTAACTCCCCCTTTAGAAAATGGAATTAGACAAAGTTGTAGTATGATTTAATAACAAGACTTAAGCTGGGTGTGGTTGTGCATGCCTTTAATCCCAACACTCTGAAGGCATACGGATCTCTGATTTAGACTAGGTCAGCCTTGACTACACAGAGAATCCCTGTGTCAAAAAACCAAACAAAAATACCTAAGTGGGCATGTAAAGGTTCCTCTAGTGAACCATTCCTTTGTAGAAAAGTTGAAAATCTACTAACAGGTTATGATTCATGGAATATCTGTTTGCTGGGATATGGAATACAGTTAGAGATGACGTTGGCAATCTCAGACCGGCCAACATAAATGAACAAAATCTGGTAATATAAATTAGTGAATTGCATGCTTTTTCTTTATCTGACTCATTCCTGACTGGTAGGATCAATCTTTTCAGTATTTGGGTTCTGGTTCAATGAGCCAGAAAAGTAACTTTGTAGTATCAGAATGTCATCCAACTGTATATTTACTTTATTGTAAATAATGGTGAACAGTGGTCAATAAATAGTTTTATATTCCTTTAAAAAAAAAGACCTTGGCAGAGGAGCTATTAAAGGCAGAGACATCTCTGCTTCTAGGTTTCTTATCTGGGCTCGAATCCCGTCTTCTGAATCTGAATTTGGGTAAAAATCCGGCTAATTGATGCACCATCTGAATCTGAGTAGCTACTGGGGAGTTTGCCTCCCGACTATGAATCTGAAACTTGCAAGTCTTTGAGATAGGCCCCTTTCTTTGTCTAAGTGCTGTGTTTATTTGTTTGTCTTGTCTTGACGGTACTGACAGTAGGGACCTGACTGGGACGCAACCTAACATGGGACAGACACCCTCCTCCTCTCTACATCTCTACCTTACCCATTGAAAGGACATGAAACAGAGAATCTGGGATCATGACTAAAAAGGTTGGGAATTTTTTTTTCTTTCAGGAACACTGGCAGCCAAAGACACTCTGTGCTCCCCAGCGCTGCTCCTCCTCCCTTCTAGTCTGTATACTGTATACTTTGACTTCCATAGGAAAAATATAAAATAATAGTCATTTATGGTGACTACACACAGTAGCTCCCATAAAATGGATCACCCCAGCTGCTGGCTGTAGACCAGTGCTCCCCTGGTACCTGGACACAGTCTTTCTGTGCTGTGCCTCACCTTGGGAGGCTAACAGCCAATTCAAGCAAAATGGCCAAGGTACAGGTTTTAATGGGTTAATATGATGTTGCCATCTGTATATCCTTGGTAATAAAATGTCTGTTCATGTCTTTTGCCCATTTTTCTACTTGGATCATTTGTTTATGTCACTGTTGAGTTTTATATAGGTTTTCTATCAGACGTGAGGTTGCTTAAACTTTTTCACATAACTTGTACCAGAAAAAAAAAAGTAAGTCCATTTTCCCAGCCCTTCATGCATGGCCAATCGCTGACAAAGAGATGTGGGGCTGGGAGAGTGCACCTCAGTCTGTGGAACAAGAGACTCCTGTTTCTGACTTGTGCCTTCCCCCTTTTAAGAAGCAATAAAATCTACTCAGAGTTTTATGTTCTAAAAATTTTTATATAAACTTTATAATTTAACAGTCACCCAGGTGATAATGGTTTTAAGGACATAAAGGTATTTTATTTTATTTATTTATTTATTTATTTTTGGTTTTTCGAGACAGGGTTTCTCTGTGGCTTTGGAGGTTGTCCTGGAACTCGCTCTGTAGACCAGGCTGGCCTTGAACTCACAGAGATCCGCCTGCCTCCGCCTCCCGAGTGCTGGGATTAAAGGCGTGCGCCACCAACGCCCGGCTGGTATTTTATTTTTAATCTAGGTTACCCCCTTCCCTCAGCCTAGACAGAGGGACAATCTAGTCAGCTTCTGCCAAAAAACTCTGCTGCCAGACATAAGTCATTTACCTTTTTTGCCTTTTATTTTGGTCACTGACAGTTTTCTTCTTTCACTGGCTCTGTTATACATGACTTATTTGCAGAAGGTCATGCCTTTCCAGGGCCCGGTAGGGCACACATTACATACAAAAATCCTGCCTGTTTCATCTACATTCGGGTCTACATTCTTGTCACCGACAGTTTGAAGTTACTCTGTCTCTTTAAATGTCCTGTCTGTTTGCTAAGGTAAAACAGCTTACAGTCAGGCTGGAGGGCTCTGAGTAAAACATCCCTCCACAGCCTCTCAGTTTGAATCCAGTTCTCCAGACAGATCCTGCATTAATGCCATTGTAGTCAGATTAAGTACAAAAAAAATTTATAACAGGGATAAACCTTACTCAGTCCCCTGTATATGTTTTCAAAGGTTAAGCTTAAAACAAATAACTAAAAACAAAGTTGTCTATCCAGATTTACCTAGACAACACTCTTACTGCTTCCAGAGATCTACAGAATTAGCATTTAAAATGTTAATTATAATATCAGAGAATTCCAGATCCTGACAGTGACCCAAAGTCTACAAAGAAGATTACAGGTCACCTCGATGTCTACACAACGTTGACCAGGGGCAGGATGCCCCAATGCACACCTGCTGCCAGGACCTGGCCCAGACTGTGCACAAGCAACAGGACATTGGAGAATTAATTGCACCCCTTTTGACTAGACAAAATAAGGTCAGTCTTTTCCATGTCTCTCTTCCGCAGAGAGAAAAACTCTCACCTTGTAGGCCTGGCCAAGTTGATGCTATTCTTTGATATTTCTACCTGCTAATGGAGACTTGGGTATGACTAACTGTATATGGACTGGGCCCTGTCATTTTTTAAAAGATTTATTTATTTATTACATATACAATGTTCTGTCTACATGCCAGAAGAGGGCACCAGATTGAATTGTAGATGGTTGTGAGCCACCATGTGGTTGCTGGGAATTGAACTCAGGACTTCTGGAAGAGTAGTCAGTGCTCTTAACTTCTGAGCCATCTCTCCAGCCCGACCCTGTCATTTTTAATAGATTCAAAAACTGTATAAAATTTATCATTCTCAGATCTCTGCTAGTATTAAGGGTTAGACTGTAGCTAGCTTAATAGCTCATTTATTTATTTTAATTGTCATCTAAATATAAACTTAAAGGGCTTTTCATCAGGCCAAAGGCACCTCTGTCCAATCTATACCTGACTCACTGGACAGAAGAAAAATGTACACACTTCTAACTCAAACCTGTAGTTCTTACTAGGACAAAAGGTATGAGTCTGATCCTGCTGTTTTACAGATACCTGATATCTGTTTTTTCTACAATGTAGATTTTGGTACAGATTGGTAATACTCATATGTTTATATAATAAAGTTCATATAGGCTTCAGAGGATCAAAGGTCATAAAGCTTGGATCCACTTCTCACAGGTCAAAAGGACTCCAGATAAGTACAGCTTTTTGATATCACACCTGTCTGTTTCTGAGGAAGGGATTTTTCTCCCCTTGTCTTGAGTCTCCTGCCCTTCCAGATCACTAAAGCTATGGACCTAAAAGTTCTGATTAAGTATATAAGTTTAAACTTCTGTTCCCAATTTAAACATTTCTCAAACAGATTCCCGCTTCTGGTTTCCACTTCTGGCAGACACATCTGAGCATCAGTTGTTGACTACAGCCTGCTCCTAAAGACTGCAAACTCTAGATTTGCTATGGATGTAAACCAGTCCAGCCAATGTGAACACTCCCTGTTTCTTCAACAGAGTCTGCCAACAAGATGCTTCTGATAAATACTCCATTGCCTAAATTCCCTCTTTGCTTTTGACTAGCATTTCAGCCTACTTGGAGCCCTGACTACAACACCCCAATGTCAGCAGGAAGTAGCACAGAAAAGAATACGTCACCCCTTTTCCCTGGTTAAGATACTAAGTCAAAGAAAACTCCCTTACATAGGGGACAAGATAACAATGAAAATTGTCCACTAGTAACCCAGGATTGGGTTAGCTATAAGAAGAGAAGGGATGAAAGGGGTAAATTAAACTCAAAGGCTTCACTTCTAATAATTTAGAAATAAAGGGACCAGACCCTCATTCAGCCCCCTGCTTTAGTAACCATGACAGGCTACAGAAGAGACACGTAGGCCTCTGACACAAGGAAACTCAAGATCCTCTGGCTAGGGCCAAAACTGAACACAAAGAAACTCCAGTTCTGTCATCCCCCCTCCCCAAGCCTCCTAGATGCTTGGTTCCTGGGAAATGTTTGGCCACAAAAGAAACTCCAGGGGAGACCAAAACCTCCCCTATAGTCGCCAGGATATAGTTCTGAAAACTATTGGTATCTATGAACAACAGGCCACCTGCAAGTGACAAGACAATGTCATAGAAACCACACAATGTTCCCTGTCAGCACTGACCAATGAGAATAATTGGTACACAGGTATTTCATGCCAAAATATGACTTTGACAAGTTCTCCTGATTGTTTCCAAATGTCAACCAATCAGAAACCAACCTGTACCTACTGATGTAATCCTGTGACTTTTGTCTATAAAACCTAGGATTAGACAGGGAACTTCATTCCCTCTGGAGGCTGCTGCGTTAGCTTGCTAGAGGGGGTCCCTGTCATGGTTGGATGAACAATCATTAAATCTTGCTTTTGCAGTTTGGTGGGTCTTCCTGGTGGTCTCTGGGGACTTTGCAACTTGGGAACAACACACACGACTCCCTGGCACACACAAAATAAATTATTTTAAAAGCATATTTACATATTTAGAAATATATGTGACAACAATTAAAGAAAAAGAGGACACCCCTTGCACATGGGAAAGTTTACAGGGAGAAAGGGGAAGGAGGAAATGATGTAATTTCAAGAGATTTAAATATCAAATCAAAATTAGTATTTGGATGCTTTTACTTAAAAATAGTACTTAATAAATACAATTACGGATCATTTACCATATATTGCTGGGCTTGTGTATAATGGACTAGTTTAGGGGGTGAACAAATTAGTTTTGTGTGACACTGGTAGAGATGAATGCTGGGAGCTAAGTACTAGGATTTTCCTCTGGGATGCTAATTTAATCGGAGTTTAACAGACTGAAGTTTTATCAGAATATATGCCTTCTAAGCAAACTGGACAACAAGGCTCTTAGGTCAAAGCTTAACCTTAATCGTGATAAACCCTCTTAGTTTGCCTACGATTTCGAAGAAAAAAAAAGGAGCGGTGCGTGTGTGCGTGATACATACACAGATTTCATAAATTTACACCCTACAGGCAAATATAATCGCCCACGAGGCACATTTAGAATTGGCGGTGTTGTTCACACAGCCACTCAGTGAAGTATGTAGTGCATTCATCGTAACTTTCCTTCAGGTATTAGAGTTTCAGATTGGAAAAAGAATTAGTGTTCGGTGCAGTTTAAATTTCAGAATCCTTGCCGGGCGTTGGTGGTGCACGCCTTTAATCCCAGCACTCGGGAGGCAGAGGCAGGCGGATCTCTGTGAGTTCGAAGCCAGCCTGGTCTACAGAGCAAATTCCAGGACAGCCTCCAAAGCCACACAGAGAAACCTTGTCTCGAAAAACCGAAGGGGGAAAAAAATCAGAAACCTCACTAGGAACTGTATGGGCCCGTTGCTCGAGTTTCCTGACCGGCTTCTATACACTAACACACACGCGCGCGCGCGCGCGCGCGCACACACACACACACACATCCCTTCCTGTTGGCTACACGGAGGAGCCTGGGTCCAGGGGAAGGGGTTTACCGACGTACCCGGAACTGTCTGCACGCATTTTTTCTGGTGTGGTGAACGCTGCGGGCTCTTGGACCCGAGGCGTCCGAGACCCTCCGAGGAGCCGCGGGCGCGCTCTTGCCCCGCCCCTTGGCGGGATCGGCTTCCACCGCCATGGCTCCTGTGTCAGGCTCGCGGAGCCCTGAACGGGAGGCCTCCGGGGGAAAACGACGCAGTCCGTCGAGGAGCCCTAAGCCCAGCAAGTCTTCCCGCTCCCCGCGGGGTCGCCGCTCTCGCTCGCGCTCTTGTTCTCGGTTCTGTGACCGGAATGGCCTCAGCCATTCGCTGAGTAGCTTCAGTCAAAGCTCTCGCAAGCAATCTTACCGTTCCCGCTCCCGGTCGCGTTCCCGAGAGCGGCCCTCTACGCAGCGCAGTGCCCCTTTTGCTTTTGCATCCTCCGCCTATTATGGCGGCTACTCGCGCCCCTACGGGGGCGACAAGCCATGGCCAAGCCTGCTGGACAAGGAGAGGGAGGAGAGTCTGCGGCAGAAGTGAGTGAGATCGCCGCACCCTCTCTTGGACGAGTCCGCCTGTTTTGAATCCAGCTCGTCGTTCATTGTTTCTGTTTGTATTCCGCTTCCCACCCGCCTCGCACCTTTTTCATCCTTTTCTTCAGTCCACCCCAGACCTTTTTATTTATCCTTCTAACTTACATTCTCATTCATCCTTAGACTCCTGCATAAACTGCCCTGTTTTCCCTCTTCCTACTTCCTCCCCTGTCTTTGCAGGCGGATATTGCTAGCAGCCTCACCTCTATTGTATTTCCTTGGTTGTGCCATTATCTGTGGGCTTGTCTTTATTCTTCACTAAAGTGGACGTGTGGAAGGTAGAGATCCTATTTTTCTAGATCACAGAATTAGTATTGCCTGCCTCTTGGTAGGCAAGCAACCGTTGCTTGTTGCATGAAGGAACAGACAAATTCGAGATAACAGGATGTGTCAGTGGGAGTTTTGTGGGTATTTGGGAAGGATTAACTAAGGACCTGTATTGTATAGGAGGAAAATCTTCCTCTATGCAGGATTACAGGAATGTACAGAAAAGTGCTCTGCCAAGCTGTAGATGAGGCCACATTAGGAAGAGTTTTACAAAGTGGTCTCAGCTGACTTGGAAAAACAATGAAAGAATGAGATCTGCTCTCTAATGGAGTTCTTAGTTTAAAAAGACCCACAGTGCTGGGCGTTGGTGGCGCACGCCTTTAATCCCAGCACTCCGGAGGCAGAGGCAGGCAGATCTCTGTGAGTTCGAGGCCAGCCTGGTCTACAGAGCAGCCTCCAAAACAATACAGAGAAACCCTGTCTCTCCTCATCTACATAGCAAGTTTAAGGCCAGCCTGGTATGCATGAGACCACGTCACAAAAATACTTGCATTTAAAAAGCTGGGCATGATGGCTCACTCCCGTAATTCTAGCATTCAGAATGCCGGGGCAGGATTGCCATAATTAGTTGGAGGCCAGCCTGACTACAGAATAAATTCAAGATTGACCTGACGGAGAGTGAGGCCTTGAGAGAGAGGCTTGTATTCCTGCATTAGTCATAGTATCTGATATTTATGAAGTTTATTAGCTTTGTTAAACCTTTGGTCCTAGGCATTGTATTAGGCCTTGTACTGTGTGTTTAAAAAGGATAAACGTTAAAGTAATACAGGCATTGAGGCGCAAGTTAGCTTTCCAACTGTGGAGAGATTTTTCATGATTTTTCTTCTTCCAGTGGGGAGGAAATATAGTTAAAAAAAAAAGGCAGGCTTCCCAGTCACACTGCCTGAGTTTGAAGGCTTTGTTTGCCATGGAGCAGAGATCTTCCTGATTCTGCCTCCTGAGTGCTGGGATTAAAGGCATGTGCCACCACTGCCTGGCTACAGTTCTGAATGTTACCTCTCCAATTTAAACTGTTCAGCATGGTATAGTACCCACAGAGTATGTCAGTCAAAAAGCAAAGAAGAGCCAGGAGTTTTGTGAGCGCATGTCTCTAATCCCAACACTTGAGAAATGGTCAGAACCATCAGAAGTTGAAGGCTAGCTAGACCCTACTACATGAGATCCAGTCTAAAAAAGAGGTGGAGAAGATTTACTGGAATGTTGTAATTGCTGGGATGAAGTTAGCATTTTACTTTTAGATGATATGAAGTTTATTGTGTGTATTAAACATTATGTCTTAGGCACGGTACTAGGTTTCGTACCAGTGTTTAAAAATGAGCATCAGGTATGAGACTTTTTGTGTCCTTTGTGGTTGGACAGGCAGTCTTCTCCAGCAATTACAATGATCTGTTTTGACCAAATTAAAAAAAATCGTGGCCGGGCGTTGGTGGCGCACACCTTTAATCCCAGCACTCGGGAGGCAGAGGCAGGTGGATCTCTGTGAGTTCGAGGCCAGCCTGGTCTACAGATCGAGTTCCAGGACAGCTTCCAAGACAATACAGAGAAACCCTGTCTCGAAAAACCAAACAAAAAACAAAAAAAAAAAACAACAAAAAATACCTTTTTCCATGATTAAAGAAGTTAAAAGAAATTCAAGCCAATTATATTTCTGTTGTAGTGTCTTTTTAAAAACTGAGTTGCAAGCCGCTACACTTTAAGGAATGCTGTTTTTTTTTTCTCCTTCAAATAATTATTTTTATTTTCAAGTAATTATTTTTATTTTACTTGTTTTTTGGGGGGAGAGGTTGAGACAAGGCCTTGCTAGATAGCCATCATGGAACTTATTGTGTAGATCAGGCTGGCCTCAAACAGAGAGATCTGCCTGCCCTTGCCCCCCAAAGTCTTGGGACTGAAGGTATCAAACATCACATCTGGTGTTATTTTATTATAATTTAGCTATGTGTATGTATGTGTGTCTGTATATTGATATGTACATGTGAGTGTAGATGCCTTGGGAGGCCAGAAGCATCAGATCTCCTGGGGCTGGAATTATAGGCAACTGAGAGTAAACCATCTTGGATGCTGGGAACCAAACTCCAGTCCTCTGTAAGAACAGCATGTGCTTTTAACCACTGAGCCAGCTCTCCAGCCCAGAGTTTGTATTTTAAGTTTATGAGTAGTAGTAAATATTAAAGCAGAATTAGTCACATACGTAAAATGAAGACTGTCCTCCCAAAAGTAGAGAATATATTCCTTCTCCAAAAAGTATCTAAAAGGAAAACTGGTAATAAACCTTATGTGGCATGAGGAGTTTTTGTCAAAGAAAAATTTCCTTCCTTTATTTTCATTTCATCTTTATCTGCTTCACTAATTCCTGGGTTCCTGAAAGGTTTGACCAAATCAAAAGATTTTCCTATCTTTATAAATATACATAAATGAATGATTTTTCTGTGTAGCTTTGGAGGCTGTCCTGGAACTAGCTCTTGTAGACCAGGCTGGTCTCGAACTCACAGAGATCTGCCTGCCTCTGTCTCCTGAGTGCTCGGACTAAAGGTGTGTGCCACCAACCCCATGAATGATTATATTTTTAAATATAAAACTTTCTTAGCTAGGGGTGGTCACAGTGGTGCACACCTTTGATCCCAGCACTTGGGAGGCAGAGGCAGGCGGATCTCTGTGAGTTCAAGGCAGCCTGGTCTACAGAAAGAGTTCCAGGACAGCATCCAAAGCTACACAGAGAAACCTTGCCTCGAAAAACCAAAAAACTAAAACCAATTCCCCCCAAGACCTTTCTGTTATGCTTTGCAGTTAAATAGGCAGATAGAAGCTATGCCACACATTCAGCAAAAGGGATGCCCTGTCTGTTGTCTGTCTGTCTGTCTGACTGCCATTTCTGCCACTGCCACTGAGGGACTCTGTAGTTTATACCAGTTGATGATACTATCAGAACATCAAATCCTACTTAATGAGTTTAGATTTAAACCAAGTTTTATTTACTTTTCAAACATATAGATATATCCAGGTGTTTCTATAGCCTCAGCTACTTGGAAAACTGGATTCCTTGAGCTCAGGAGTTCAAGGTCAGCCTAGGCAACATGGTAAGATCCTGTCTCAAAAGACATATGGGGAAAATAATGCTAGAAGACTTAATTCCTGTTGAGTTTTATTATATGTTTAGGAAACAGTCCATCCATTGAGTTATAATTTAAATATTTATCTCTTTTAGGAGATTAAGTGAAAGAGAGAGAATTGGAGAATTGGGAGCTCCTGAAGTTTGGGGACTTTCTCCGAAGAATCCTGAACCAGAGTAAGAGGGTTAAAAAATATATCATTTTAAAGTGTTAATAGCATTTGTTTAAATCCTGGTCTGCAGTCAAAGTGTTTTTAATTATATTTTCTTACATTTTATTTATCTATACATGTGTGTATGTGCACAGGTGAAGGTCAGAGGACAACTTGCAGGAGTCGGTTCTCTCCTTCTACCATGTGGGTCCCAGGGATTGAACTCAGGTCGTCAGGCTTAGCAGTAAGCGCCTTTACCTACTGATCCAGCTCCACCAGCCCTACTGCCAAAAAATTTTTTAAGTGAAGAGCTTCAAGTACTTATCAGATTTTTTTTTGCTTTCTTATGATTTATGCTATTTTACCTCCATATTAAAAAAAAAACCATGGGGCTGGGCGTTGTTGGCGCATGCCTTTAATCCCAGCACTAGGGAGGCAGAGGCAGGCGGATCTCTGTGAGTTCAAGACCAGCCTGGTCTACAGAGCAAGTTCCAGGACAGCCTCCAAAATAATACATAGAAACCCTGTCTCGGGGAAAAAAAAAACAACATGGAACATGGGTAATGATTACAGATACTGCTAGTAGATTTTAGCACATTCATTATTGTTTTGTTTTGTTTTTGAGACATGGTCTCATTCTGTACTCCAAGCTATTTGGAACCCACTGTGTTGAAACAACCAAGGCAGAACTCAAACTCACAGTAGTCCTCCTGCCTTAACCCCCTGAATGCTGGAATTACTGGCATAGATCACCATGGTTAGCTTAATTGCTGTCTTTAAATTCTAACTCATGAAGCACTAATTTCCTTGCTCATTAATTAAAATAATATGTTTATATTATTTTTCATTGCTTTTTTTCAACTAACCCACTATCAGACTGCTAGGTATTAGCATCAGTGATAAAAATAGAGGTAATTTACTAAGAAAGAAGGCCCTCCTGTTGGTGGAAATGGGCTAGTGAGTTGGGAAACATAAACACTCAAAAGCCTAAAAAAATTAGTGTGTGCGAGTGATTGTGTGCAGGGGCAGGCAGAATTTGATGTCAGATGTTTTCTGTGATCTCTACCTTAGTTTTTAAAATAGTATCGCTTTATTCTTTTTTTTTTCCAGACAGGGTTTCTCTGTGTAGCTTTGGAGGCTATCCTGGCACTCACTCTGCAGTCCAGGCTGGTCTTGAACTCACGGAGATCCATTTGTCTCTGCCTCCTGAGTGCTGGGACTAAAGGCGCAAGCCTCCACTGCCCAGCCATATCGTTTTATTCTTGTTTTAACATTTATAGCAGCTTTATTGAGGTTATAATTTATAGTCCATAAAATCCACTTATTTTAAGTGAGCATTTGCAGTAATATTTATTTATTTAATTGAGGTATTCGTTTTCCCCACTCCCCTTCCCTCTTCCTCTTGCCCCTTCCACACTTCCTCCTGTCCTCCACACTCCCAATTCACTCAGGAGATCTTGTCTTTTCCCCCTTTCTAGGCAGATCCACGTATTTGTCTCTTAGGGTCCTCTATCTTTTTAAATTTACATTTATTTATTTTCTCTCTCACTGTGTGTGTGTGTGTGTGTGTGTGTGTGTGTGTGTGTGTGTGTGTGTGTGTGTGTGTTCGCGAGCGTGCACATGCTCCCATATCACATCTGGAGGTCAGATGACAACTTGCAGGGGTTGGTTATCTTCTTCCATCATGTGAATTCCAAGAGATATAATTCAAGTTGTTAGGGCTGGGATCAAGTGCCCCTATCTGCTAAGGCACCTTGCTAGTCCAGCACCCAAGTTTTTAGACAGTTTTTCAGTAAACCTGGTGCTGCTCCAGTGAGCTTGATTGGTTTACCAGCAAACCCTAGGGATCCTCCTGTCTCTGTCTCTCCAAGTGCTGGAATTACAGGTGAGTGCCACCCCACCCATAATTTTTCTGTGGGTGCTGGGGATCTGAACTCAGGTCCTCATGCTTGTGTGATAAACATTTGATCAACTGAGCTACTTCTCTGGCCCCTAAATTGAAAAAATTCATACATATATAACATTGTTCATTGTCAATAATCCCCGCCCCATGTGTCCCTTTGTTCCCCTAAACAGTTTTGTTTTTATACATGCATGATTTTATGTGTCTATATGAAATCTGGGATTAAAATAGGAAATTTGTATTTGTGAGACTGGCCTAATTTGCTCAATAGGATTACTTCCTATTGCACCCGCTTCCCTGTACGTGATGTAACTCCATTCTTTTTGGTTGAAAATGTTTCCACTGTGCACATGCACTACATCTTTAAGTCTATCCCTCTGTCGTTGGATCCCTAGTTTGTGCCATTACTGAGCTGCCGTGAGCCTGCAGCTTACATTGCTGTGTGAGTGTCTCTGTGATGTGATGACTTGTAGTCTTTCAGGCAGATACTCAGGAGTGCTATAGCTAGATTCTATGGCAGATCTATTTTTTGTTGTTTTTTTTTGTGAAATCTCCATACTGTTTTCCACAGAAGCTGAATTACTTTACATTCCAACTGGCTGTATATAAGGGCCCCCTGTTCTCCACATCCTCAACAGACCCTGTACCTAGTTGCTTTCTTAATGTTTGTCATACTAGTCTGGGGTAAGATGGACTCTCATTATAGTTTTCATTTGCATTTCACTGATGGATAGTGAGATTGAACATTTTTGTATGATTATTGTTTATTGTCTTTTGAAAACTGTCTATTTCATTAGCCTATTTATTTATTTGAGACAGGGTTTCTCTGTATTGTTTCGGAGGCTGTCCTGGAACTCACTCTGTAGACCAGGCTGGCCTCAAACTCACAGAGATCCACCTGTTTCTGCCTCCTGAGCGCTGGAATGAAAGGCGTGCGCCACTGCCTTTTTATTTATTGTATTGATGTCTTGATTAGTTTTTTTTTTGGTTCCTTGTATAATCTTGGTACCCTCCCAGGCCAGGTGTATAGGTAGTAAGATTTTTTCCCATTCTGTAAGCTGACTCTTCCTTCACTCAGTTTTCTTTTCTGTACAAGGGGTTTTCATCTCACAAGGACCCATATGTTTATCTAGGGATTTATTTAGTGAACAACTGGCATCCTATTTAGAAAGCTCTTGCTTATGCCTATCTTTTTTAGAAAAAATATTTTGTTTTCTAAGTGTTTTGCCTACATTGTATTTAAATGTACTGCATGCACACCCTGGGCCTGCAGAGGTCAGAAGAGAGCATTATTAGAGCCCCTGAAACTGGAGTTACAGATGGCTGGCAACTGTCATGTGGCTGCTGGGAATCAAGTAAGCCTGGGTCCTCTACAAAGAGCAACCGGTGTACTAACCACTGAGCAACTTTTTCATCCTGTGTGTTTCTATCTTGAAAGTTTTTCCCTCCTGTGGTTTCAGGGTTGCAAGTCTACATTAAAAATGTTTCCTATATCTAATGCTCTGAAGGCCTAGTTCTTTTTAGTCCATACTTATTTTCTTTTTAAATGTTAGTTATGGATTCAAAGGATCGAAGTCAGATCATCAGACTTGACAGCAAGGACCTTTAATGTGCTGGCCCTACATTTATTTATTTATGTATTTATGTATGTATGTATTTGTTTATTTATTTATATTTTGTTTTTTATGAAAGGTTTCTCTGTGTAGCCCTGGCCTGGCTATCTCAGAACTTACTAGCAGCTCACTGTAGACCAGGGTATCCTTAAACTCAGATCTGACTGGGGATTAAGGGCATGAACTACCCTGCCCAGCTCCACTCCACTCTTGGACTATTTTTGAGACAGTGTGCTTAACAAGAAACCTATAATTTGTGTCAGGGTGATAAAACAATATTATCTGACACTTGTTCTTATAGATACTTGAACTCATTGAATGAAAATTAAAGGAAACCCTAAAAATATTTTTGATAAATAATAGCTAAGTTATTTCATGTGTGATCCTCAAAACTTTAAAGGAAAGGATGATACAATATGAGAATTTTCCTTTGGTACCATCAAAGCATCTTTATTTTTTAGAGCCTGTCCCAAAGAATTAAGAAAAAAATAGATTTATTTACTATTTTTTCAAAGTCTCATTATGTGGCCCTGGCAGGTCTGGAACTCATTCTGTAGACCAGGCTGCATTCAAACTCACAGAGATCTGCCTGCCTCTGTTTCCCGAGTGCTGGGATTAAAGGTGTGTATCACCTTTTAATTATGTCTGTTGTGTGGGTTTCCATGGGTATGCACAGCTAGTGCCCCAGAGGCCAGCAATATCAGATTTCCTTGGAGCTAGAGTTATAGGTGATTGTGAGCCATCCAGTGTGGCTGCTGGGAATCAAGCTCAGGTCCTATGCAAGAGCAGTGCATACTCTAAGTTGCTGAGCAGATAGCAGCTGTTAGAGTGCTTGTCCAGAATGCATAAGACCCTGGGTTTGATCTCTAGCACCAAATAAACCAGTCATGGTGGCATGTGATTTATAATCTCAGGATTGAAGAGGTAGAGGCAGGAGGGTCAAAAGTGAAAGAATATCCTTAGCGTCATAGAGAGTTCATTCCCAGCATGGTCTAGAGACCCTGTCTCAAAGGAAAATCACCCAGGTAATTTTCAACAGGTAAAGGTGCTTGCTGCCAACTCTGACAACTTCATTTTGATCCATGGGACTCACATGGGGTAGAAGGATAACCAAATCCTGAAAATTGTTCTCTGACCTCTACAGTAGTGTACACACAGAGAAAATAATAATAAAATCATGAACTCTTCCATCAGTCTTCATGTTTGGCTTTTCTTGGTCTTTCCGCATGTTTTCTATTTCTAAACTTTCATCTTGTGATTTTTTCTGAAAATATTAATCTTACACATTGCTTTTTTAACAGTACTGTGTAAACTTGAAAGCTTTATATAAATATAAGTCATTTTACTATTATGAAGATGGTAGACTTCTGAATATCCTCTCACAAAAAATGATTGCCTTTGAGGGCTAGAGAGAGAGTTCAGTGGTTAAGAGCACTGCCTATTCTAGGTAACCTGAGTTTGATTACAGCACCCATATAACAGCTATTTCATAACTCATCCGTAACTCCAATTCCAGAGGATTCGATGCCTCCTCTAGCCTTTGTGAGCACCAGGCACACATGCCCCTACATGTAAGATAAAATAATAATAATAAAAATAATAACAACAATAATTTTAAATGCTTGTCTTTAAAGGTGCCTAGGCGCCGGGCGTTGGTGGCGCACGCCTTTAATCCCAGCACTTGGGAGGTAGAGGCAGGCGGATCTCTGTGAGTTCGAGGCCAGCCTGGTCTACAAAGTGAGTTCCAGGACAGCCTCCAAAGCCACCGAGAAACCCTGTCTCGAAAAACCAAAAAATAAAAAAAATAAATAAAGGTTCCTAGGCAATGACTGCTGTTACTGAAAAATTTTAAGTGCATATTTTAATGCCCCATGGTAAATATTTCTTCCAACTGTTTTCTATAATTCAGCTCTGATGAACATACACCAGTAGAGGATGAAGAGCCAAAGAAAAGCACTACTTCAGCATCTAGTTCAGAAGGTAATTTTGTAAAATAAGGAGCTTATTAATTCACAAATTTTAAAAGTATCTTTGTAAATAATTGAACATTAGACTACCAAATAGCTATTTCAAATATAGTAAGATGTCCAGAAATACTACTGAAGAAGTTTGTTTTCATTTGTATTTACAACAGATGAAAAGAAGAAGAAGAGGAAGTCTAGTCATTCAAAAGAAAGATCCAAGAAAAAGAGAAAGAAAAAGTCATCTAAAAGAAAACACAAGAAGTATTCTGAAGACAGTGACAGTGACTCTGAATCTGAAACAGACTCCAGTGGTGAGAAAACTGTAGCATTCTGCAAATCCTAGAATGCATTTTAATTGCTAAAAATGTTATGTGAATGGTGTTTTGTCTTCCCTCTGCCTGTTGAGACTAGAAGAGGGTGTCAGATCCCCTGGAACTTGAGTTACAGATCACCATGTGAGTTCTGGTAGTCCTCTGGAAGAGCAGCCAGTGGTCTTAGCTGCTAAACCAGCTCTCTAGCCCTCAGCTTTTTAAAAATTTGTTGAATTATAACCATAATTATGGCCATGTTAGTTTTCTGATTACATTTCAATTTTTCCTATTTATTTAATTTTGTACAGTTAAGTATGTGTCACTTGGTACAGCAGGCCCTCTGCCTTTAAAACTCCCTGCATCCACGTTGGCTTACACAGTGCAGCAATGGACATGCAGTACTTTTGTAATAAGCCGATTTGAAAAACTCCTAGTCACTGCTTCCAGGTCAACCATTCCTTAATTATCTTCCCAAATCAGTCATGTTTTTGATTACATGTTAATCATTTAGTTTGTGCATATGTGTGTATGAATATGGCTGTGCACACCTCAGTATATGCTTGGAAGTCAGAGAGTAACTTTGAGGAGTGGAAGTTTCTCTCCTTCCACCACATGGGTTCTGGGGATTGAACTCGGGTTCTCAAGCTCAGCTAAGCACGCTTACCAACTGAGTCATCTTGCCAGTGCATGTTTGGCTGATTTGAAGACTCCTCTGTATCCACATGCCCCCATGCTTTTCTCTGTCCGCCCATATTATGCTCATTTCATTACCATCTCATCTCCATCCCTCTGAGTTATGAAAAGCATTGTCTTCCTCTAGCACACAGAGTGGGTTCCTTTTGTTTTTCTTTTTCTCACTATGAAACTTTAACAATTCTTAGGGAAGTAAAGAGAATAATGTGTTCATCATCATCGTCATCATTATTAGCTTTTGTTAGCATTTTGACATATTTGTGTAAAATATGGGAGTTGGGGAAGTTGATGATCTATTCAGAGTAAGTTCATTGACTATCATTCCATGAATATTTCTATATGCACCTCTTTGAAATAGGACATTTTCCTACTTAACCAATGCCATTAACTCAATGAATAATAAATTAATGATATATAATAAATAGATTCTCTATATCATTAATACTTAGTGTGACTTTAACTTATTTACACTTATTTATTTATTGTATGTGCTTATGTGTCTTTAACTTATTTACACTTATTTATTTATTGTATGTGCTTATGTGTATGCACTCATACACGCCACAGCCAGTGTGCAGAGATCAGAGGATAACTTATAGGAATCACTTCTCTTTCCACCATGTAGTTCTGGGGCTCAAATTCAAGTCATCAGGTTTGACAGTAAGCATTTTACCCACTGAGCCATCTTGCTGGTGTATGATTTTAATTACTTTGACTCCTGCCCCTAGTATAATTCCTGGAAAATTTCAGTAAATCTTAGAATGAATAAATTTCTCTGTAACAACAAATGAATATTTGTGACAACGGAATATTTACCTGTTAAAATATTGGAATTTTGAATGTCAAGTTTTTCAATAATATGCGCTTTCATTTTCAGATGAAGATACAAAAAGAAGAGCAAAGAAAGCTAAGAAAAAAGAAAAGAAGAGGAAACGGAAAACGTCAGTTTGTCTTTACTTTTTGGAATGAAAAAGTTTAAAATATATATAAAATTACGTAAAATAGCATAATGGTCCCCCATATATATATATATATACCCAGTCTGACCAATTACTCTCTCATGGGTAGTTTCCACCACCCTCCAATTATTTTGATACTAATGAGAGATATCATTCATTCCATAAATAATTCGATAATTTAGTACTTTTCTCTAAAAGGTTTTTTTTTTTTAAATAAAGATGGTAGCTTTCATTGTGTTTACAAATTTAACAGTCGCTAGGTGGTAGTGGCGCATACCTTTAATCCCAGCACTCAGGAGGAAGAGGCAGGCTGATCACTGTGAGTTCTGGGCCAGCCTGGTCTACAAAGTGAGTTCCAGGACAGCCAGGGCTACATAGAAAAACACTGTCTTGAGAAAAAAAAAAGAAAAAGAAAAAAAGAAAAGAAAAGAACAGGCAATTCTTTGTAGTTTTTTTTCCTACTGTTTGTTTGAATCAGAATTCAAATAGTGTCCGTAAATTATAGGGGTTATTGGGAGTGAATTAGCATGCTTTCCTGTCTTCTCTCTCAAGGTTGGCAAGGTTCAAGTTGGAACTTTGGCCAGGACTACTTTCTGCTATGTACACCATCAGTCTTGTCTTTTTTTGTCACATTAACAAATACTACTGGTCTTTGTCAAGAGTCTGAATGTCACTGATATTGAAAAGATGGTGGTAGTTTACTTTGAATGCTGCTATTTAAACATATTAGCTGTATTTTAACACATATGGAAAATTTTTATTAATGTTTACAGTGGTGAGAAATTGTTTATTTGTGGGTTGTTTTTATGAATTTTTGTATATTTGGGATTGTTTTATGTCTTTATAAACACACACACACACATACACACACACATATATATATATATACACATACACTGTTCTGCCTATCCCTGTAAGCCAGAAGAGGGCACCAGGTCTTATTCAGATGGTTGTGAGCCACCATGTGGTTGCTAGGGATTGAACCTGGGTCCTCTGGAAGAGCAGTCAGTGCTCTTAATCTCTGAGCCATCTCTCTAGCCCCTGTTTTGTGTTTTATAAAAAAGATTTATTTTCATTTAAGTGTATATATGAATCTGTGTATGCGCCATGTATATATAGGTACCTGGAGAGGCCAGAAAAGGCTATCAGATCCCTTGGAGCTGGACTTGCAGGTGATTATGAGCTACTTGATGTGGGTGCTAGATTATGAACTCTATTTCTCTGGAAGAGCAGCAAGCACTTGCAACTGCTGAACAACCTCTTTAACCTTTGTATGTTTGTTTTTTGAGTTAGGGTCTAATATACCCCAGGCTGGCCTTAGGCTCATTGGATAGCATAGGATTGCTTTGAACTCCTGATTCTCCTGCCTCTAACTCCAAAGTGCTAGGATTACATGTAGCTAGTCTTTATCCCACTAACCAGCTCCTAAATCACGACTCAGAGATTTTTTTATTACTTATAAAAGCTTGACTGACAGCTTATGGTTGTTTCTAACTAGCTCTTATAACTTAAATTAACCCATTTCCATTCATCTACGTGATGCCACATGCCTGATGGCTTTTACCTCTCTTCCTGCATGTTTCACTTCCTCTGCATCTGGATGGCGATTCTGCCTTCTTCCCAGCATTCTCTGTGCCTCCAAAATCCTGATATGTTATTGACCATTTTGTTTTTTATTAAACCAACCCAAGTGACACTTCTTTATAGTGTACAAAAAGATTATTCTACAACAATTACAGACATAAGCTATCACCTCCTGCCTGAGTTAGGCTTTAAGCTATTTCCATTATCTTTCTACATGATAACCGTATTTACTTGGTTGCTTATTCATTTCTTGTCAATGGTAAAATAGTACTTGGTTAACTGAGAAGATTGAATTGAAAAGTCTGAATAAGCTGGGAATTTAGATAATTTTAATCAACATTTTCATTCCCTTGAAAATTGAGAATGCCTGCGGCTGGAGACATGGCTCAGCAGTAGCAGTGACTGTCCTTACAGAGCACCGCATGGCAGCTCACAACTATCTGTAACTCCAGTTCCAGGATCTGACACCCTCACAGACACATATATGCAGGCAAAACACCAATACACATAAATCTTTAAAAATTTCTTTTTTCTTTTTTGGTTTTTCGAGACAGGGTTTCTCTGTATTGTTTTCGAGTCTGTCCTGGAACTCACTCTGTAGACCAGGCTGGCCTCAAACTCACAGAGATCCGCCTGCCTCTGCCTCCTGAGTGCTGGGATTAAATATGTGCGCCACCAATGCCCGGCTTTTAAAAAATTTCTTAAAAAAGAAAACTGAGAATGCCTTTTAACACGAGAATACTTAATTTGTATTACATTATAATCCATTCAGGAAGAAGTACAAGAAAAAGAAATCTAAGAAGAACAGAAAAGAATCCAGTGATTCAAGCTCTAAAGAGTCCCAAGAAGAATTTCTAGAGAATCCTTGGAAGGATCGATCAAGTAGGTTCTTGTAGTTGACTAACTCAAACATGAAACATTAACCGATTAGTCAAGATGTGAATGTGTTTCTAAATATCTTTCATGCAGAGACAGAAGAACCATCTGATCTCATTGGCCCAGAGGCTCCCAAAACACTTGCTTCTCAAGATGATAAGCCTTTGAAGTAAGTAGCAGTGTACAGATGTAGGGTTTGGGTGGTTTTCTTTGTTGTAGGTTGTTTGTTTCCTGCAGTGCTGACTATGCTCATGCTAGGTTAGCAGGCTGCCACTGAGCTGTGCCTCCAACCAGTAGCAGTACATTTGCAGTATCTAAAGTAGTTTCTTAGCTTGGTATGGTGTGTATACCTGTGATCATAGCATTTGTGAGGACATCGCAGGGAGATCGGGAATTTAAGGACATTCTAGGCTACATTGTAATCTCAAGGCCAGTCTGGGCTATAGGAGACCCTGTTTCTACAAAATAAAAACAAGATCTTTAACTGTCCTTTAAAGGAGCATCTGGTAAGTTCCAGTGCTTCTCTACAAGGAGCTGTGATTTCTCTCTCTCTCTCTCTCTCTCTCTCTAATCCTCATAGCACTTTCTGTTTCTTCTATGCAGTGTAATTTTTAAGTTTTTATTAGTTTATCTAATTTGTATGGGAGAAAAATAGAGGAAGGGATAAGTTTTTTATTAGTTTATCTATTTTGTATGGGAGAAAAATAGAGGAAGGGAAGGCATGAAGGTTAGAGGACAACGTTTAGGAGTTGGTTCTCTGCTTCCATTATATTTAATATACCAGGGATTAAACTCAGGTCAGCAAACTTGACAGTAAATGTGTTTTCCCTCTGAGCCTCCGTTGCAGCCCATGAAATATATTATTTATGTTTACCATATAATGTAGTGTAGTTATCTTTGTAACTATATAAATTTTGTAAGTGCAGAGATTACTTTTGTTTTACAAGCTTCAACTTTAATAGGAATACAAGAAACCATCACTTAACTGCTTTTAAAATCTCTTTTAATCGAAGGCAAAAGATGATTTTTACTGTGTGGCATTATTGTTTGTTGCAAGTTTACTTTGAGATCTATTATTTATTTGGGTATTTTAGAGAGAATGAACTGAGGACAGAAACAATAATGATAATACCTAATTAATTAGCCCACAATTATTAAGTGTGAGCCTATACTTGTGAACATTAGTTCCTTCATTCTTACATATTACTTATATATTTCTAGGTTAGTAATACAAGTCATAGTACAGTGTTCTCTAATAAAAATTAGGTAATGCACATCAGGCACAATACTGCTCAGCACTGTTATTCTTTCTACTGTTTGAGGGAACATGATTTGTACTTTCCTTCTCTATGCAGATACTTTAATGAGCCTTTTTTGAATTCTGAATTATTTTGTAGCTATGGCCATGCTCTGTTACCTGGTGAAGGTGCAGCTATGGCTGAGTATGTAAAAGCTGGAAAGCGAATCCCACGAAGAGGTGAAATTGGCTTGACAAGTGAAGAGATTGCATCATTTGAATGTTCCGGCTATGTAATGAGCGGTAGCAGGTATTTTCTTGGCATTGAGTCAATTTCCATGATAGGCTCTTTTCCTTCTTTCTTACTACTAGAATTATATTTTGGTGATCCGTTTTTATTAAGCGCTTATTTCCTAAAGGAAAATAGAGTGTACACACACACACACACACACACACACACACACGCACGCACGGACGCACGCACGCACGCACGCACGGTACTGGTTTCATTAGAAGAAACATTAGAAGAAACTCTACAATATCTCCAAATTTAAGGAATCAATAGTTTCCAGTTTTATTTCTTATTCATATTTTGGTATAATTTTTCCCTCTGGAAAATAAAAAAATAGTTAAGGTCCGCCATCTATCATAAAGGAATATGAGATTCCAGTAGTTAGGCAAGCATTGTCACAAGATAATTTTTGTTGGTTTTTTAGTTTGCCTCCAGTTCTCATAGGACCAGAATTTCTAGAAACGAATATCAGCTAAGGCTCATGAAAGATGCCAGATTCAGCATGAGGAAATAAAACCATGGAAAATCAGAAAATACTTTACTAACCAGGTAGAGTTAGGGCAGCAGTACTCAACTCACACTGAACTGGGGGTTTTTTAAGATTACAAACTACCTATTAAAATAGTTAATCATTGTGAATTGATACCAGAGACAACTGTTTGCTGAACCTCCGAAGTAACCCCGGAACCTTAGATTTCTGAAAACCAACATCACTTTGGAGGATGACAGTATGACCAAGACAAATCATTAGAGATGTAAGGATCAGTAAGGAGGTTCGACATAGCTATTTTTGTGATTGAGCCTATCGTTTACCTAAAAGGTTCCCAAGGCTCTTCAGGGGGCTAACAAATTGTTGCATATAAACTTATTGCCGAACCAGTTGTGTTCTGTATCTCAGCAGCAGGCAACTAGACATTATAATTGAACATATCATTAATATGTTAGTGTATAATTGTATATATTATATAAAGAAATAATTAAACATTTATTGTTTAGCATATCATATAGTATCGGAATATGAGTGATTTAAAATAAATCTTAGCAAAAGAATCCCAAGACCCCCACAGGAAAATTATAAAACATTAAGAGGATGTGCTCAGTGGTTAATAGCACTGGATGTTATTTGGAGGACCACATTCAGTTCCCAGCATCTACATGGCAACTCACAGCCAGCTGTAATTCCAGTCCCAGGGAATCCAAAATCCTCTTCTGGACTCTGCAGGCACTGCACATATGTTACGTGCAGGTATACATTCAGGCAAAACATTCATACACATAAAATAAAAACTAAAAAAATTTAGTTGGGTGTGGTGGTGGCGCACACCTTTAATCTCAGCACTTGGAAGGCAGAGATGGGCAGATTTCTGTGAGTTTGAGGCTAGCCTGTTCTACTCAACAAGTTCCATAACAGCCGAAGCTGTTATACAAAGAAACCCTGTCTAGAAAAACCAAAAAATGGACTTATATCAATGGAGACAGACTATATTCAAAGATAGGATACCGCCGGGCGTTGGTGGCGCACGCCTTTAATCCCAGCACTTGGGAGGCAGAGGCAGGTGGATCTCTGTGAGTTCGAGGCCAGCCTGGTCTACAAAGTGAGTTCCAGGACAGCCTCCAAAGCTACAGAGAAACCCTGTCTCGAAAAACAAAAAAACAAACAGACAAACAAACAAAAAAAAGATAGGATACCAATATTGTAAAGTCAGTTCTCTCAAATTTATCTATAGATTTGATAAAATTTCAATCAAAATCATAGCAGTTTATGAAACTTAGTAAAGCTGTTCTACAGTATATTTGTTACACTAAAAGGCCAAGAGTACCCTGAAAAGAGTAGGAAATAAGATGTGACCTATGAAAGATGAGAATTAAGGAGCTTGCAGGCTTTAGGAAGCATAGGGAATAACCTAATTTAGTGGAATAAAATGCAGAGCCCAAGGACAGTTATACATGTGTGGAATTTTTGTGTGTGAAAGCGATAGCATCTAAGATGTGTGCAGAAAGAAGTATTCAGGAAATGAAATAGGAAAAAATGTTACCCATAAGTTAAGAACATAGAACACTGAATCACCATATAAAAAAGCAGTGCCACTAGATTACATACTTTGAGAGAGGATGTCTTTTAGATAAGACAGTATTTGCTAAACAAAACAATGTTCTATCCAGAAGTTTGCCTAGGCTAACATGTGTTATCAAAAACATAAAAATGCAAAAATTTCAGGCTCAGATAAGATTCTTGGAATACACACAATTGATATAGTGTTGGTAATCAGAATATTGGAATGAACACCTATAAAAGAAATAATTTCTGGGGAAATGCCAGAAAAGGCCATTTATCAAAAGAACATATAGGTCCTATACATAAGCTAAATGATATTTAGTGTTATTGAAAATGGAAATCAAGACCTTAGTGAAATACTGTTTTGTACCCACTTAATAGGAAAAAGATCAAAGGTCTGACAATGCCAAACATTTGAAAGGATGTGGTGATACAGGACCTCTTAAACACTGCCGGTAGTGGCTGGGCAGTGGTGGCACATGTCTTTAATCTCAGCACTTGGGAAGTGGTGTGCCATCACTGCCCCACCTAAAACATTTAATAAGTTTCCCATTTCAGTTATTAGAAATAAGAAAAAATAATTATGTCTTTAGTATTTGAAATTAATGACAATATGTTGACAAACATTGGAGATCATGAATACTAGAAATAAGTTAAAGGAAAAGGAAGCATCAATAGAAAAAATGTATAGTCATTTGATGACCCATCTCCAGGTTCTGTTGTCACCTTTTAAATAGAAGATTCTATATTAAGAAAGGATTAATGATGATATACTATAAGAATTATTAGTAAGAAATTAAGTAAAAAATAACCTGGTCTTCAGGCATCGCCGAATGGAGGCTGTGCGTCTGCGGAAAGAGAACCAGATCTACAGTGCGGATGAGAAGAGAGCCCTTGCATCCTTTAACCAAGAAGAAAGACGGAAGAGGGAGAACAAGATTCTGGCCAGCTTTCGAGAGATGGTGTACAGAAAGACCAAAGGGAAGGATGACAAGTGAGGACTTCCTGACATCACAAGTGGATATTTTTAACATCAAGAAGGAAGTTGTGGGTTCTAGACATAAAAAAGATTATTGTTTTGTTTGTGTTTGGGGTTATTTTTTGATGTGTGGTTTCAAGTGGTTCAGGTTGGCCTCAGGCTTTGTAGCCAAGGATGTCTCTGAACTCTTGGTCTCCTGCCTCCACCGTCCAAGTGTTGAGATTCCAGACGTGTGCCACCAGCCCAGCCAAAAAGGCTATTGTTCTCTGAAATGGCTTTTCGGTGCTTGTGTGCCTTTTGAATCCTTCAGTCCTTCAATAAAAGATGCTTGTTGGTATAACTAGTAAGTCTTTTTAAGATTGACCCTAACTTTCTGGTTTGAAAGTCCAGATTCGGAGTGAAACTCTGCAGTGTTAGGAAGGTGGTATAGAGAGTGGCAGCAGAATAAGGAATTGAAATCTCACGTTGTGATTGGGTGTGAATCCATACAGTGTCTGCCCCTTCCCCAGTAGGACTCGGGAATTTCCTATCTCTGTCGTGAATGTACTGCAAATGGGCTAGACAGGAACTATGTAGGAGGCTATTTCTGTTAACAAAATGATGGTGTTGCTGTAAAATGTTGTGGAATTTGAAAACTGACTTGTTTCTATAGTCTGCCCTAGAATTGTATTTTGGGCTAACTCTACCTCTGCTCTAAAAACAGCAAACCAAAAGGATAAGTCACAGATGTGTGGAATAAAAATGTGAGCATTACATATTTTAAGTTCTTAATAAGTTACTTAAAATAGTTCTTTCAGTCGCTGGGGTATAGTTCAGAGTTAGAACATGTGCTTATCATGCATGTGTCCTAAGTTACATCCCCAGCACTGCAAAAAGTTCAAATACAGTCTTGGGAAGTCTATTGTGCCAGTGTAAGAATATTATTTCTATCTAAGCTGATATTTAATGATAGGATAAAATCTAAAAGAATGAGTATCAAGAGTGCTAATGAGGGGAAATGCAGTCAGTATTTTAATTAGCTGTTTCATGATAAGGAAAGTAAAATAGTAAATGTTTTCAATTGTGTCCTTTATGTACTGAGATACCTTTTTTGAGACAGAGTGTCACTATGTAGCTTCATAGAGTTTCACCTGCCTCTGCCCTCCACGTGCTGGGATTAGAGGTGTGTGCCATTGCATCTGGCTGTCAGGTTTGATTTTAAATGTTGTTAAACTCTTCAACTTTTCTATATCTATCAGTGTCTTTAATCCTTAACTTTGTAGAAACCCTCCTCACTTTATCACTCTTTGAAAAATTTAATATATGATCTGGGAAATGTGTTTTTAACCCACAACTGCTGAACTGAGCAGCAGTTAGCATGTAGTAACATCTGTGATCTTTGAACTTGAAATTACTTCACTATATCTATATTTCTCAGTCTAGTAAGTCTATAATTTCCTAAAGTTCAATGGAAACTAGGTTCCAAAGTTGGAAGTCTTATTAATTAATACACTTCCTCATGTAATACAATGTAATGTTTATAATCCCTACTTTAAAATTTATTATGCAGGGTCATTTTTTTTGTTAACTGGCTCCTAGCAACTGGATGGATATGTTTTTATTTTTCATAGACAATGTAGTTTAAAAGCAACAATTTTGTGGTATATAAATATTATGAATTTTATTTTAATCTTTCTCCACAGAGTAGACATAGTCAATGAAAAAAAGACAGGAATTTATTTCTATACCTACCATTCATTGCAGCAGAGTTCATTTGGATAAGATCTGCAAAGAATAGCTTCAGTAGCAGACTCTTTAAAAAGTGGAAGGCTAAAAGTATTTTATTTTCAGCTTATTTGAGTTATTGCTTCATACTGTATTTTGTCACCTGAGCTCTAAGTCAGCCATTGTTTCCAAAAGCAAATCTTCCTGGTTTACAGAGGAAGCAAGGCGTGTGCTCCCCTCTACAGACACACACACACATACACACACACGCACGCACGCATGCACGCACGCATGCACACACACACCCCCAAGCACTTGAACAGTTATAATTGAACAAAACATTGAGCTAGGAATTCCCTCCTGTTACATTCCCAGTGAACAAGATAGTGGCTTGAATTCTATTTGTATTCTTCATTGTTCTTTAGGCCCATGTAAAATCTATGTCAAACTATTGTAATTTAAATACTTTGTTTTGTTCTCTAAAGGGACTTACCTAGCTTCTCATCTCTTCATCTGTTGTTCATAGGATTTTCTCTCCCTTTTTATTTGTTGTACAAAGATAATGGTAAAAAATAGAAAAAAATTGTTCAGTCCTGCCACATGAATTGTTTGTTACAAGTATTCTGTGTTCCTTGTATGTCTTTGTCCCTCAAAGTGTAGTGTAATTTTGTCTTGGTAATTTAAAATTGTGTGACCAGGCTTAGGAGTCTCATTGGGCAGGAAGAAATACATGATGATCCAGTATGAAGATAGAAACAAGACCAGAAATAAATAAGGGTGGTAACCTATCTCTGGTTCATGTAATAATGAGCATGATGGTGTGTCTAGAAGCTAAAGCATTTGGTTTCAGAGCTTGGCAGTGAGGCTCACCTTACAGTAGAAGCAGTCTATTAGTAGGAGAACCCTTCAGACTGGTTGGTATGAGCTACAGAACTGTTGCCATTTTGTTACCTGGCATACCCATAAAATGTGGATCAAGCCTGGAGATAGGCACAGAGAAGGACCAAACAGCTAAGGGCCAGTGGGTGAACTTTAGCAATGTTCAAAATTCAACTCTGTGCTTGCCAGACTCCAAAAAATAGTGTTAAGAAAAATCTTTTCAAAAACAGAAAATGGATAATGAATAAAAGCAAAAATGCAGTTGGGTTGTGTACCACAAGTTTATTATTCAATAAATATTATGTGATTTGATGTGCTGTTTCATATTTTTAACATGTTGATTGTTAAGAGTCCTCAAACATAACACAAGAATCAGACAACTTTAAAGGGGATAGACTCCAACAAAATTTGTGTGGTCTCAGTAATATCCCTCAGCCATTGTTCTCGAAATCGAATCTTTCCTGGTCTATAGAGGAAAGAAAAAAAAAACACATTTGCACACACAAAGCTTTTATAATCAAACAAAATGTTGAGGCATGAATCCCTTCTTACATTCCCGGTGAGCAAGATCCTGGCTAGGTTCTAGCTATATTCCTTACTGTTCCTTAAGCCTATGTAAAAAATCTTTTGGAGAGCTGCTATGCAGTAACATTGGTTGCTGCATGTAAGCTAATTCAATGTGAGTTTCATGTGACTCTTTATTGTGGAGTCCTGAAACATGGCCTTACTCTATAGTCTAGGCAAGCATGAAATTTATAGAAATCCTGCCTCAGCCTCTCAAGTGCTGGGATTATAGACAGGCATTACAGTGCCTAAAGGGGGTGATTATCCATAGTAAATCCAGTATAATTTTGAAGTTTCCCTGAAGAGGACTAGAGCTGTAGCTCAGTGGTACAGTACACCTGCCCTAGTGTGTGCAAGGCCCTAGGCTTGATGTCCAGCAAAACACACACACTCTTTTTCTCTCTGTCTGTCTCTCAAGCTTTGAAGTTTCTGTAGAAATATCATATATGACTCACTTTGCCCTACCCTGTTCTATCAACTAATTCTTATGTTTCTTCTTTTGTGGGGGGTGTTTTAAGGCAAGGTTTCTCTGTATTGTTTGGAGGCTGTCCTAGAACTAGCTCTTGTAGACCAGGCTGGTCTCGAACTCACAGAGTTTCTAATTACTGAGAAAACATTAAAAATAATTTTCTAGACTACTGCCAGAATCCTATTTTCAGCCCATATTGTAAGGTAAGTGGTCAAAATGAGGTGAGCCCTGCATGAATTATCTGTGGCTATGGGCCTGCTGGATTCCTAGAATGTGACAACCTTTACCTCACCCATTTAGAACAAGTCTCCAAATTTTAATTACCTTTGAAGTAGTCTTGAATTCTCAAAGATGAAAGAGACATCAACAGGCATATCCTAAGAGAGAGGGATAACTGTAAGCCTGGACCAAGTATGCCAACGCTTAATTCTCCCACACTGACCTTATCCATAAAAATAAATTTGCATTTTCAGGACCCATCTTCTTTATTAGTGGGGAATCCATTAATTGGTAGTTTTGTCATTTCAAACCTATTCTGCAAAAGATGTTTTTGGTCACAGATATCTTAAGCTACACCACAAGATTAGAGACAGTTACCAGAGGCTTGTGTTCTCAATAAGCACGATTCAGTCTTTTGCTATTTTTATTGATTTTTTTGGGGGGGGCAGGGGGAGAAATTGTGGTGGTTGTTTTTTTTTAATATCAAGGTTTAGTTTTGTTGTCTTTTTTACATGCTCCAGTTTAGTCGGCTGTGGCTCTCTGCCTTTTAGGAATGGAACCAGAGTGAAATAGCATGAACGAGGTTGGAAATTTTTATTTTGGAAGCAGGTTTTTTTCTTTTTTTGTACACTTTTTTATTATATATTTAAATTAGAAACAAGCTTGCTTCCCATGTCAGTCCCAGCTCCCTCTCCTTCCCCTCCACGCCCACTCCCACCACCAGACCCCCAGACCCCCACCCAATCCCCACTTCATTCCCCCCCGGGAGACTAAGGCCCTCCATGGGGGATCTCTAGAGTCAGTCTTTTTGTTTCAGGTAGAGCCCAGGCCCTCCCCCAAGTGTCCAGATTGAGAAAGCATCCCTCATTGTGGGATGGGTCCCCAAGTCCATTTGTTTGCCATTTCCAGGGAGGGGCATTTAAAGTAGTGTCTCCACTCTCTGGAGATCTCACTAGTGCCAGATCTTCCCTCAAACCTAGAATGGCTCCTTCTATTATGGTGTCTCTCATCCTGCTCTCCTCTATTCTTCCCCCAACTCAACCTTCCTGCTCCCCCATGTCCTCCTCTCCCTTCCTCCTGTCTCCCTCTTTTTCCTGCCTCCCTTCCCCTCCCCCACCCCAGCTCCCAATCTGCTCAGGAGATCTTGCCTTATTCCCCTTCTCTGGGGTACCATGTATACCTCTCTTAGGGTCCTTCCTGTTTCCCAGACTCTCTGGCAGTGGGATTGTAGGCTGACACTCCCATTATTCATGTCTAAAATCCATATATGAGTGAGTACATACCATGTTTGTCTTTTTGTGACTGGGTTACCTCACTCAGGATGGTTTCTTCTAGTGCCATCCATTTGAAGCAGGGGTTTTGTTACATTACCTGTACTGGTGGTACATACCCACTGAGAAAGGAGGGCCAATAGTTACAATAGCAAGACTCTGACTTAAAAAGAAAATAACCCAGGCATGATTGCTCCTGTCTGTAATCCCAGTGCTCAGGAGGTAGAGGCAGAAGGACTGTCCCAAGTTTGAGGCCAGCCTGGTCTACCAAGTGAGTTCAGTGTCAGCCAGGAGTACAGAGCAAGACCCTGTCTTGAAAAGTGGGGAGGGTTTGGGGATGTAGCTCAGTTAGTGGAGTACTTCTCTAGCATATATGAAGCCACATAAACTCTAGGTATGCACTGTCAGAATTACCTAGTAGTTTAACATAAATCCCAGCACTCAGGAGGCAGGCAGGGGCTTGTGGGTCTCTGGAGACCAGCCTGGGCTAAAAAGTGATTAGGACAGCCAGAGCCACACATAGTAACAAGAAAAAGTATCATCTCTAGCCCTTCCCAGACATGCTCAACGAGAATCTTCATTTAACAAGATCCCCAGGTAATTTCCATGTACTTTAAAGTTCTAGAACCACTCCAGAGACATTTTTAAACAAAAAGAGAGAGAGAAAGAGAAAAAAGCATTTTAAACAAAGGACTGGAGGCTGGAGAGATGGCACTCTGATCCTCCGCCAAGGGGACCTGAGTTCCTGGCACTCATGGTAGGCAGCTGACAACTGCCCCAAACTCTAGATCCAGGGAATCTTCTGGACTCTGTATATTAGATGCACTCATATGCTCACACACACAGATATGCATACACAAATAATAAAAATAGATCTTTGAACAGGAGTGACAGAAATTCACTTTAAAGGCTCAGTCTGGCTGGCTACTACATGTGGGCAAGAACAGAAGGAGAGAGACGTGTTAAGCTATTGAAATAATCCTAGGGAGAGGGAGAGGGAGGGGGAGAGGGACAGGGAGAGAAGGGGAGGGGGAGAGAGAGACAGAGACAGAGAGACAGAGACAGAGGGAGAGAAAATGTAGGATCTTATACATATTTTCCCATTGTTTTAAGGGAAGGATGCAAGAGAAAGAAACGAGTCAAGGAAGATGCCAAGGAACCAACCATCAACTCAGATGCAAAGACTTGAAGTGGGTTAGATGTGGGAGGGAAAATGAAACATTCAATTGTAGAGCCGGGGAGACAGCTCAGTGGTAAAGCACTTGCTTAGCATTTGAAGATCATATGTTCAACCTCCAGAACCACTGAAACAAATTAGTTTTTTTTCCAAGACAGGGCTTCTCTGTATTGTTTTGGAGACTGTCCTGGAATTCAATCTATAGACCAGGTTGGCCTCAAACTCAGAGAAGATCTGCCTGCCTCTGCCCTCCTAGTGCTGGGATTAAAGGCATGAGCCACCAACGCCTGGCTACAAAATCAGTTTTAAAAATGCTAAGTGAAGCCGGGTGGTGGTGGCGCACGCCTTTAATCCCAGCACTTGAGAGGCAGAGGCAGGTGGATCTCTGTGAGTTCGAGGCCGGGCTGGACCGACAGCTTCCAAAACAATACAGAGAAACCCTGTCTCATAAAACCAAAAAAAAAAAAAAAAGCTAAGTGAAGCCGGGCGGTGGTGGCACACGCCTTTAATCCCAGCACTTGGGAGGCAGAGGCAGGCGGATCTTCTTTGAGTTGGAGGACAACCTGGTCTACAAAGCTACACAGAGAAATCCTGTCTCAGAAAATTAAAAAAAAAATAAGTGAAATGTTCATTAAATCTCAAAATATGCTAGAGATTTGGAAATCATAAGGTCTAACTGACACTAATTTTTCTTATTGATTCACTTTTTTCTTTTTGGTTTTTCTTTTTTTGGTTTTTTCGAGACAGGGTTTCTCTGTATTGTTTTGGAGGCTGTCCTGGAACTCACTCGGTAGACCAGGCTGGCCTCGAACTCACAGAGATCCGCCTGCCTCTGCCTCCCGAGTGCTGGGATTAAAGGCATTCACCACCACCGCCCAGCCACTTATTTATTTATTTATTTATTCATTGAGCTGAAGGAATCACACTGTATTACCAAAGCTGGGTGTAAAGACTTTTTCAAAAAGGCTTTTTTTCCCCCTAGGTATAAACACTTTTAAAGATTTTTTTCTTTTTATTTTATTATTTTATGTGTATGACTGTTTTGCTTACATGCATGTTTGTGTACCACACATGTGTCCGGAACCAAAGAGGGTATGAGAGTCCCTTGGACTGGAGTTACTGATTGTTGTGAACTACCATGTGATGCTAAGTAAGAATTTAACCCAGATCCTATGCAAGAGCAGCCAGTGCTTTGAACCACGGAGCCAGCCTGCATTTTATTTTAAATTATGTGTGTGTGGGGGGGTATGTACTTATGAATGAACCATGTGCCATGGCAGCCAGAAGCTAGAGGCCTCGGATTCTGTGAAGCTGGAGTTGTTACAAGCCCTGTGACTTGGGTCCTGGGATCCCAACTCAGCAAGAGCAGCAAGGGCTCTTAATTGCTGTGATGAACTGTTAGCCTCAAGCGATTCTCAACATCCCGAATGCTGAGAGTTAAGTGTGCCCCACTGTGCTCAGCCTGAGGTTTTGTCTGTTTTGAAATGTACATCTTGCGGTTGCTCAGGCTGGTATGTGAATTCAAACGATCCTCCCATTTCAGCCTCCTGAGTAGGTGGGCTATCAGCGTGTGTCTACGTACCCAGCTCTGGGTGCTAGTTAAAGCCGTATGACTGCATAAAGTAATGAAGTTAAGTATAGAGAATGGGGCTGGGTATTGGGTCATCCCAACATGAAGTTGTTAGTGTGAAGCAGACACAATAGTACATGCTGCGAGGGAATGGTGTGAGGCACCAGGCGCATCGGGAGAGCATGTTCTAGAAACCAGATGCAACGTGTTGTGGAGGACAGACAGAGCAATGCACATGGTAAGTGCTGCAGATGGGCCAAGGAAGATGAGGGCAGAAACATGATTATTAGGTTTCCTGTGCTGCAGAGCTACCTCAACGGCAGAGTAACTGCCTAGTATGTGCAAGGCCCTGGGTGGGATCCTCAGCACCATAGAAACAAATGAGTGGCTTGAATTTGTTAGACTCAGCATGGTGGTGTACACCTATAACCTCAGCACGGGGAGGACAGGATTTCAGGGACATCCTTGCCTATCTAAGTAGTTAAAGATCAGAACTGTCACCACAGAAACCCAGTGTTTTGCAATGGCAGGGGGTTGGGGGGAAGTCGATGCCCATGACTAAAGATGTCATCATTGCTGAATCCTCACTAAAGGGACCAGGATGCAAAAAGAAGAGCTTACCCGAGGTTTGCTCTTGTTGAACTTGATGGTGAAGTAGGCGTAAGCACTGACTCTTGCCATGGGTCTTACGGCAGTGGGGGCGCTCCAGCACACACGGTAGATATAGTGGAAGGAGTGAACTAAGTCTCTCTTCTCTATAAAATCTGCATGGTACACCCAGCGCTTTTCAATCTCCCATGTCTGTTTCACAGAAAAAAGAGAAAACTCACAGAGAAAGGAAAGCAGGACCAGCCCAACAAAGGCCGTATATAACAGTCAGGGTTACAGACCCTGCATTCTTGACTTTTTTATTTTGATTCAAACTATGACCAACGCTCAGTTATTCCCACAGTAGAGGAGACGGGCTAATTTGGGAATGCAAAGCATTTGAGAGGAGCTTTGACCTGTGGTGGCAGCAGGGTGGGGTGAGGGTCAGTGTGTACGTACGCACCACACTTGGCACCCTCACTTGGGAGAATAATTGGTGATTGGATAGGTGTTCTGCTTACCCTACCCCAGGAGACCTAGAGGGATGACTATAAAATGGTGAACCCAATTTCAGCTATCTGTAAAATTGGACTTACTTCATTTGCTGTGATATGTGCCTTAGAAAAGAAGCTGCTCCCCCAAAAAAGAAAGGAAGGGCCAAGTTCTGGGGGAGATTTCTCTGTAAAGGCACTTGCTATGCATGCCTGAGGACTTGAGTTCAATCCCCAGGAGCCATGTAAAGGTAAGAGACCCAAACAAACTGCACAAAGTTGTCCTCTGACTACTCACAATAATAAAGAATAAAAGCAAAGTAAAGCCAGAAAAGGAATGAGTCAGGCAGTTGGGTTATTCACATGCCCTCAAAAGGGAGGCTGGGGTGGGGAGCGCAGCTCAGTAGCAGGGTGTTCGCCTTGTGTGTATAAGGCCTTGGGTTTGATTTCCAGCTCGAGTCGTTTTGACTCTATGAGACAGGGTCTCACTATATGGTCCAGGCTGACCTCAAACTCAAAAGTTCTACCCCTCCTTCCGAGTGCTGGGACTGCTGGTGTGTGTAATCATACCTGCTCAAAGAGCCAGTGTGCAGATATTAAACTGAAGATCTTGGGGTATCTCCTCTGTCTGAACCTATTTGCAGTCAAGATGGGAATAGGCAACTGAGGTTAACTGTGTTATTGACAGCAGCAGCATCCATTCAGAACCAGGACTGTACCTCCAACCCCTTGGTGAGAGGAATGGGAGTTCAAAGTCATCCTCAACTGCCATTCCAGCCCAGCCTGAGCTATGTGAGTCTCTGTCTCAAAAAAAGGGAGGAAGCTGGGGAGATATTTCAGTCAGAAATGTGCTTTCTGCATAAGCATGAAGACCTGACTTCAATTCCCAGCACCCACTTAAAAAACCATGCATGGCGATCACTGTGAGTTCAAGGCCAGTCTGGTCTATAGAGAGAGTTCCTGGCAGCCAGGTCTACACAGAGAAACCCTGTTTCGAAAAGCCAAAACAAACAAACAACAAAAAAAAAATTCAAAAGCTATGCATGGTGCTGTGTACTTGTATCCCAGTGATAGGGAGGCAGAGACGGGCAAATCCTTGCCCAGAAAGTCTGGCATAATTGGTGAGCTCCAGACTGATCAGTGAGAGGTCTGTCTGAAAAAAATCATGTTACAAGTTGGACAAATCCTAAGAAATAACAAAAAGGCTAGCCAAGACTTCAACATAGGCATGTGAATATAAACTAGCACATCCGTTCAGCCATTTGGTCCTTTCTAATTCACAAATATTTCATTCATCTACACTCATGTGTGCTCTTTCCTCCTGTGGCTCACATCTCTCCACTCTTCTCTGACCCTGACACACTACTCCACTTTAGCTTTTGTTGTTGCTCACCAGGCCCTGGGAAAATGTCTCACTGCGTCATTTAAAAGATTTCCCACAGTCTAAGCTGGGCAGTGGTGGTGCATGCCATTAAACCCTATACGCAGAGACAGAGGCAGAGGGGCAGAGGGGCAGAGAGGCAGAGAGGGGCAGAGAGGGGCAGAGAGGGGCAGAGAGGGGCAGAGAGGGGCCGAGGGGCGCCGAGAGGGGCCGAGAGGGGCCGAGAGGGACTGAGAGGGGCCGAGGGACGCCGAGAGGGGCCGAGAGGGGCCGAGGGACGCCGAGAAGGGCCGAGGGGCGCCGAGAGGGGCCGAGAGGGGCCGAGGAGCGCCGAGAGGGGCCGAGGGGCGCCGAGAGGGGCCGAGAAGGGCCGAGAGGGGCCGAGAGGGGCCGAGGGGCGCCGAGGGGCGCCGAGAGGGGCCGAGAGGGGCCGAGGGGCGTCGAGAAGGGCCGAGGGGCGCCGAGAGGGGCCGAGGGACGCCGAGAAGGGCCGAGGGGCGCCGAGAGGGGCCAAGAGGGGCCGAGGGACGCCGAGAGGGGCCGAGGGGCGCCGAGAGGGGCCGAGAGGGGCCGAGGGACGCCGAGAAGGGCCGAGGGGCGCCGAGAGGGGCCGAGGAGCGCCGAGAGGGGCCGAGAGGGGCCGAGGGGCGCCGAGAGGGGCCGAGGGGCGCCGAGAGGGGCCGAGAAGGGCCGAGGGGCGCCGAGAGGGGCCGAGAGGGGCCGAGAGGGGCCGAGGGACGCCGAGAAGGGCCGAGGGGCGCCGAGAGGGGCCGAGAGGGGCCGAGAGGGGCCTAGGGACGCCGAGAGGGGCCGAGGGGCGCCGAGAGGGGCCGAGAGGGGCCGAGGGACGCCGAGAGGGGCCGAGGGGCGCCGAGAAGGGCCGAGGGGCGCCGAGAGGGGCCGAGAGGGGCCGAGGAGCGCCGAGAGGGGCCGAGGGGCGCCGAGAGGGGCCGAGAAGCGCCGAGAGGGGCCGAGGGGCGCCGAGAGGGGCCGAGAGGCGCCGAGAGGGGCCGAGAGGGGCCGAGGAGCGCCGAGAAGGGCCGAGAAGGGCCGAGAGGGGCCGAGAAGCGCCGAGAGGGGCCGAGGGGCGCCGAGAGGGGCCGAGAGGGGCCGAGGGGCGCCGAGAGGGGCCGAGAGGGGCCGAGAGGGGCCGAGGGGCGCCGAGAGGGGCCGAGAGGGGCCGAGAGGGGCCGAGGCAGAGGTTCCTACAGTCTGGATTAAAAAACACATATGACTTTTTTTTCTTTGTGTGTGTGTGTGTGTGTGTGTGTGTGTGTGTGTGTGTGTGTGTGTGTGTGTGTGTGTGTGTGTGTGCTTGCGTGCGTGCGTGCGTGCGTGTGTGTGTGTGTGTGTGAGAGACAGGGTTTATACTCTGTGTTCCCTGGACAGGAAGCTAGTTCTGGGAGAGCCAGCCCTTAAGCATTGCCAGAGAGGGCTCAGTGTGCAGCTGTTATGGTGGTCAGCTCACGGTTGACGTGGATGGACAGGTTGGCATGTATGGGAACCCTTTCATGTCAGGGAAGGGCTCCATCCTTCAGCTCCAGCTCAGGTGGGCACAAGGCCTAGTGTGGTCCTCTGTGTGTGTGTGTGTTGCATTTGTATATGCATTTTTATGGGAACATATGTATGGTTGCGTGTGTTTGAGGCCTGAAGCAAATATCAAGAATCTTCCTCAACCACTCCTCGGCCTTAGTTTTGAGGGAGGCTCTCTCAATGAATCAGTCCCACAGCTTTCCCTAGCCAGCTTGCCATCTTTGCCTTCTAAAGCTAGGATTACAGGTAGGCTGCCGTTGCCCAGGCAGCATTCGTACGGGAGGGTTCTGGAAGCCAAACTTCAGGTCACTTGCACGTGTATGTGCTTTAACCACCGAGCCATCTCCCCATCCCATCCCGTTCCTTTTTTGGGGATGGGAAGGCACAGAATTTCCTGTAGCCCTAACTGGTCTTGAACTCATTGTATGTCTGAGAGTGAGTTCGCACTTCAGAACTTCCTGCCTCTACCTCCCAAGAACTGGTATGGCAGGTGTGCTCCTCCACATGTGGCCTATGCAGTGCTGGGGAACACACCCAGGGCTTTGTGCATGCAAGTCAAGCCCTCTAGCTACATCCCCAGCCCCAAGTCAGGTAAGGTCTTCCACCTCGTGTCACACTTTTCTCAGCAAACTAGAACTACTCATTATCCCCCAATGCCTACTTGTCCAAGGTAGAGCGATCTTGTTTGTTTTAGAGATTGGCCTACCCTTGAACTCCTGTCTCAGCCTCGTGTGTATCTGCAACTAGAAGCACTTTACAGTATGTGTCTTGCACCACAGAAGAGCCTGGCATTTCTTCGGATGGTCTAATAATACAGATATGAGAAGTGGTGCAGAGGAGAAATTGGTTTCAAGTTTCTCATGGGTTTTTGTTTGTGTGTGTGCTTTCTTTTTGTCTTTTACCTCATCTTATTTCAAGCTCATACCAATTGGCCATTTTAGTCGAAGAGAGAAGCAATGCCCAGTTTGTTGAGATCAGGGACCTCGTCTCCTCCCATCATCCATATGACATCATTCCCTGTTTTCTTTTAAGATGGGGCCTTATATACAGCCTAGACTGAACTCCCACTTGCTATGCAGTCAAGGATGAACTTGGATTTCTAATTCTCCTGCGTCTATCTCTCAAGTGCTGGAATTAAAGGCATATTCCACCACACCTTGTTTATGAAGTGTGGGGTAAACCCAGGATTTAATGCATGCTTGGCAAGCTCTCTATCAGCTGAGCTATATCGCCAGATGCATTTTGCTTTTGAGCTAGGGTGTCATATAGCCCAGGGTAGCATAATTCCTAATTCTCTTGCCTCTATCACCCAAGTGATGAGATTAGAGGCATATGCCACTCTGCCCAGTTCATTAGTTTTTTTAAGAAGCCTGTCAACTCCTGGTACCCAGTTTCCTCACCCTTTCTCAGTTACTCAGATTTGTTTTTAGTGGGAATGTTTGTTGCACAGTCAAAGATTATGTAGCACCGGGGATTGTCTTATAAAGTCACTCGCTCTGCAGGTGAAGATAGTGGGGCCTCCTGCCTGGATTGATACCCAAGGGTTTCTGGGCAGCAAGCTCAGTGTTGTCTGCTTCCCACCAGATGCCCTGGTTCTAAGTTTCTTCCTCTCTGCTTGCTTACACTGTACTTGCATCTTTTATGTGAACTAAGGCAACCTTAGGACATTCGATTCTGCTATTTCTATAAGTCAACCTCTTCCCCTCTTATGAATGTATGGGCAACAGATTTTCATGTCAATCCAGAGAGTGTATATTATCCTTGTGTGTTGTAATTTTTACATAGCACACCTTCACATACCCAGTGGCATGCTACTAGTCTGCCATGGATGGCTTAGCCCATTCTATATTATTGGATACTTAAAATTGGCAGACTCCTGAAAGTCCATGCACAAAGCTGTTCGCCATGGCAGATGACCTAGGGAAGAACCGAACTCTATTGGGACTATCTGAAGTGGTGGTACAGCCTGTAATCCCAGCAATGGGAGGCTGAGTCAGGAAATAGGAATTCAAGTCACCCTCAACTACATAGCAAGTTCAAGGCCAGGCTGTCTCAAAAAAGAAAGAAACCACAAAAGAAAATAGGTGGGAGAAGGGGAGAAAGGGAGAGAAGGAGAGGTGGGGAAAGAGAGGAGAAGAGAGAAGAAATCCATTCATGTGCTCAACAGAGACTTATTGAGGATCTACTGTGCACCTGACATTGCTAGAAGCCTGGGGTGAGACTGAACAAAACACTCTGCTCTCATGGATCAGATGGTCTGATGATGGAAGAATGGAGTGGGATAAAGAAGTAGTCTCTAGACTTTTAGGTAGCACTCCTTAGTGAGACTTCTAAGAGAGGAATGAATGAGAGAAGGTTGCAAGTCTAGATGAAGTGGTGAGGGAAAGCCTCAATGAGCAGGCAGCGTGTCATAAGGATCTGAAGACAGGTAAAGCACTGAGGTGTTCACATAGATCTCGGGGAAGAGGGATGGGCAAACACCGAGGTCCTGATGGGGCATGTCTGGCAGCTGAGGGACAGCAAAAAGGCAGCCATGGCTGGGTGAGAATGGTGTGAGGTTAGGCATTTTATGATGAGTCGTAAAGTTGGGAGGAGAGCAGGGGACTCATCACCTTGGGTCTTACAGGCGTTTTTTGTTGGGGCTTAATTTGCTTAGAACAGCTAGCTGTTCCTATAGCAAGAGTTAATGTGTTAGTTGCCTGGCTTGGGCCCTGAATGCAGTGAGCAGGGGTCTTTGCTCAGCATGAAATGGAGACTCGCACCACGGCAGGATGCTCAATAGTCACTTACATAGAGTTCTCTAAATGCCCTTCCTACTGGAAACTGCATGGTGCCTAGTGCTGTAGAGCTGGCAGCTGAGAAGTTAGCCTTTCTTAGGTTTTCCCAGGGCTATGGTGGCCAGTGCCTAGGAAACTACCCTTGGGACTGTAGGCTTGGAGTGGGCTAGGTGAGTTCACCTCCAATGTCAACGAATCTCCCTTCAGAAAAAGTACAGTGGGAAGGGATTTCAAGCCATCTTCTTTATCTACCTCACCTACAATGCAAAGCAACTGTGGTTCTACTGCCCACAAGCCACCCACAAGGGTCAGAGCCAGACATAGGATGAAGTTGATGGACATACACATCACTAGCATTACCATCTGGGAAATGTATTTCAAAGTTACAGCAAGAAGATTACTGATTCTGATGGTGGAGATAGTAGCTCAGTAATAGCACTCACAGTGCAGGCAATGCTGTTAGTTCAATCTCCAACACTATATATGGCCATAAAAACATTTGACCCATCCGCATCCCTTCTGTTAACATGAACATACTAATGTTGTTGGAGGAAGCCATTTTAGAGATGCTTCTTTCTCCTTAGGCCAGCTCGTCCTCATTGAATATGTCAGCATGGAAATAGTGTATCCTTGGGAAATGTACAGTTAGGATGATACAAATGCATAGCGATATAGCTGCACTTTTCTCTTTCAAGGATTATCCCGCCTTGGGGCTGGAGAGATAGTTCAGTGGTTAAGAATGTTCACTGGTGCCGGGAGGTGGTGGCGCGCGCCTTTAATCCCAGCACTCGGGAGGCAGAGACAGGCGGATGTCTGTGAGTTCGAGGCTAGGCTGGACCAACAGCCTCCGAAACAATACAGAGAAACCCTGTCTCGTAAAACCAAAATAAATAAATAAATAAATAAATAAATAAAGAAAGAAAGAAAGAAAGAAAGAATGTTCACTGGTTGGGGAAGTGGTGCCCCCTTTTAATCCCAGCACTCTAGAGGCAGGGGCAAATGTATCTCTGTGTGTTTGAGGCCAGCCTAATCTACATAGCAAATTCCAAGCAACCCTAAGGTACATATTGAGAGCCTGTCTCAAAAAATTAAAATAGGGCTTGAGAGATGACTTACTAAGAACACTGGCTACCTTTTCAGTTCTCAGCACCTACATGACAATTCCCAGTCACTTCTAACTCCTGTTCCAGGGCATGTGACAATCTCTTAACAGCCTCCTCAGGCACCAAGCACACACATGGTGCACATACATATATGCAGGAAAAAAACACTCATACACATGCTCTTCCAGAGGTCTTGAGTTCAATTCCCAGCAACCGTCTACAATTCAATCTGGTATATATGTAATAAATAAATAAATCTTTTAAAAAAAGAAAAGAATAGTCGGGCATAGAAGGAGGTTCTAACCTCAGAATGTAGACATGAAAAGTGAGATTACAGTCAATGATGTCAGGCAGTTCTGAGTTTGAGCTGTGGGCTATTTGCATGACATCCTCTGTGCCTCGCTTCATTCAATTGTAATATGAGATGCTTCTATTAAAAACATAAGTCAGCAAAACTTTCCGATCTTGGTTTTGGAACTCACAAGAAAATTATGGTTAGCTAATGTAGGTGTCTTTGATGCCACCCTTTGGTTTCCATGGCCTCAAACTTTTGATGAACTTTTTTGTTGTTGTTGCTCACACCCTGGGGTACCAAACTGGAGTGAGCAAAGTCACTTACTGACACGAACTTCTCAATATCTTTCCGACCCCTCTCTATGGTGAATTCCCCATGAGTTATCCACTTGATGTTCTTCACGGGGTTCCTGGATTCTGAAAACAAGGCATGGGTTTGTTAGTTGCCCAGCAGTGTGCAGTTACAGTAATGAGACCACCCTTTAGGCAAATAACCCAGAAGCCTACCTTCCACAAATTCAACAGCAGCAGCCACAGCGCTCTCAACTATAGTCTCAGCTAGTTCACTTGCCTCGTCTTTTTTTTCTATTACCACAGGCTTTTTCTCTCTGGCATCTTGCACAGATTTCTTCTCTTTTGTTTCCGTCCCTGGCACCTTCTCTTTTATCTCGGGCACAGCCTTCTTTTCTTTTATCTCTGATATGATTCGAAAACCCTTGATTTCCTTTATCTCAGGCACAGGTGGCACTTCCTTCTTCTCTTTCACCTCTGGCACCAAGATCTTCTGTTTTACTTCTGGCACAACGGGCACAACGGGCACAGCTGGGATAACTGGCACAACCACCTTCTCCTTCGGCTCTACCGGTGGCACAATTTTCTTTTCTTTTACCTCTGACACAATTGGCATGACCACCTTTCCTTTTGTGTCTATTGACAAAATCTTGTTTTCTTTTGTGTCTGTCACAATCCTCTTGTCTTTTATGTCTGTCACAAATGTCACCATCCTCTTGTCTTTCGTCTCTGGCTTCTTGTCTTTGGAATCGGAGACCATCACAGTCTTCCTTTCTTTGGGCTCACTCACACTCTTTCTCTCCGTTGGGTCTGTAGCGATGGTCACAGTCTTTTTCTCTTTCTGCTCTATTCCAGTCTTCTTCAGGTCTGCCACGACCCTATTGTCTTTTGGCTCTGGAACATTCTTGGGATCTGGAGCATCTGGTTTCTTTGTCTTGGCTGTGCTAGGGTTCTCAGGAGTGTTCACCTTCTGGGTCGGGAGCCCTTTTTTCTTATCCATTCTATTTTGCCTGGATTTAAAAAAGTCAATAATTTACTCTATGTGTGCAGGGTTACAGGATACAAACACAAGCACATAAGTACACACTCTCTTTTTAGAAAAATGCTTTTAGGATTATTTATCTTATGTGGGTGAGTGTTTTGCTTGTGTGCATGTCTGTGCACCAAGTGTATGCCTGATGCCCACAGAGGTTAGAGGAGAGCATTGGACCCCTTGTAACTGGAGTTAGTGACAGTTGTGTGCCACAGAGTGGATGCTGGGAATCCAACCCGTGTCTTCTATAAGAGCAACAAGTGTCATACAATACCTATTCATTTATCCGACCAGCAAACCCTGTCTGCTGGAGGATCAAAACACTCAGGCAAGACTCACTAACTCTTGAGAAGCTAGGGGTGAAGGGTGGGAGTCAGACCATACTGCCAACCTTTTTTATCGGCTTGCTGAGATGGACCTTTCCTGAAAACCAAGGATATTCCATTCTTCAAACTGAGAAGATTTCAATCAAAATGTAGTAGAGCAATTGCTAGCTTCCTTGAACAATAACTCCAAACTCTGAAAGACTAAGTCCATGCTTTGAGAAACTAAGGGTACGTGATTATTTTTAAGATACTATTTTTATTTTTAAATATATATGTGTGTGGGGGGTGTTTTTGTGCATGTGGATACGGGTGCCTGGAGATGCCAAAGGAAAGGTCAGATTTCCCTGGAACTGCAGTCATGAGTGGTTGTAAGTCACTTGTGGGTGCTGAGAACCAAACTTGGGACCTCTGGAAGAGCCATACATACTCTTAACCACTGGGCAATCTCTCCAGGCTCAGCATGACTTTTTAAAAAAGTTGCCAATTGACGGAATAAACATGTATTCCAGTAGTAGTAGAACACTTATCTATCCTTGGGAAGCCTTGGATTCCATCTCTAGCAACACACACACACACACACACACACACACACACACACACACACACACGGGGGGGGGGGACGTAATGAATCAAGAGGCATGGAAGCAGATCAGTGTTTCCATAGAGGTTTCCAGGTATATAATTCTATTATCTCAAAGAAACTATTATTTTTACTATCTCTTTTCCTGAACATATGTGTTACTTGAGTTCCTTAGCTTTTGTTAACCCCTTGAAAAATGTTAAATGGAAGTCAAGATGATGAATATCCCCCTTTGCATCTGGATTCAGTGGGTACTGCTTTCTGCTCTTGCACCACTGAGGATGACACTGGCTTATGGTCTAAGATTTGAAGCTGGGAATAGTGGTAAACATCTGTAATCTTAACATCTGGGAGACATGAGGATTGCTGCAAGTTCAACGCTAGTCTGGGTTACATAGTGTATGTTTGGTTAGCTAATAGCTGCATAGCAAGACTGTGTCTCCCTAAACAAACAAACAAACAAACAAACAAACAAACATAACAACAACAACAATATGGATAATCAAGGAATCCAGATGTGGAACTGCATGCACATCTGTAATCCTACCTGGGAATGAGAGGCAAGGGGATCAGAAGCTACATAGCAGATTTAAGGCCATCCTGAGCTACATATAACTCTGTCTCGGGGGGGGGGGTTGTCCCAGTATCTGAAATGCTGAGGCAGGCAGGAGAATAGTGACACCCTGCCTTAAAAAAAGTGAATGGAGCTGGAGAGATGGCTAAGTGGTTAAGAGTACTTGCTGCTCTTCCAAAGGACTAAGGTTTGATTCCCAGCTCCTAGCTGCCACAGTAGCTCTGGATTTGTACTCTCTGCTGGTCTCTGCAGGCACACATGTGGTGCACATACATGCAAGACCATACACGTAAAATAGAGCAAGGGAAATTTTTGTTCCTGTTTGCACACTTAGGTTTTTTAAAATCACAAATGCAGCTCGAATTTTCCAAATACTGTCAGCATTTAATGATTACTTCAGCACTAATGAACCTTGACTTTCTCGGCATTGTGGACAGGTATCTATTACATAATGGGGGCGTGTTCCTTTTACATCTTTCCCCTTGAGTCTTGGGCTCCCTTTCCTTACTACTACTAGAGACTCTTCGCTTCTGAGAAATCACCTCTAGCTTGTAAATAATTTCTTGCAGGCATCTTTTTTTTTTTTTAAGACAGGGTCTTACTACATAGCCTTGGCTGGTCTGGAGTTCCCTGTGTAGACCAGAATGGCTTTGTACCCACAAAGATCCATCCACCTGCCTGACTAAAGCCTGCCCAGCCTCCTTGACAGCAAACATTTAAATGGGAGGAGAGGGTGGCAGTAGATGGCTTTCCAAACGGAGATGTTTATTTTTCTACAAATAAAACTCCCAATCCTGGAATATTTAATGCGCCATGTTTCATTTAACAACCATGTTCCTGTGAATGAGATGGACAATGGTTAGGACACATCCACTCTCCTCTATCTCTTGCCTCACCCAAAGGCTGGCCCAAGTAGACCACAGGAAATGGTCCTCGGGTGCCCTCTAGTGTCCCATGGAGGTCACACACTAGGAAGAGCATGCTGACAGAAGTGTGAGAGACAAACTATATTCCCTGATGGCCCGCCTCTATGGGGCACCTGTGAATGACTGCCTGGAGAGGCTTCTAGCTGCTCAGGGCTGCTGTCTTACACAACGTCTCAGTCTGGTTCCCTCCAACTTGTACAAGGCTCAGCAAGCTCAACTCTGTCTCTTTCTACTGTGGCCACATCTTTGTGTTTCCTTGACCAACTGTCTTAATTTTCGTATGCTAACTTTGTATTTTGAGACAGGGTTTCTTTGGTAGCCTTTGCTGTCCTATAACTAGCTCTGTAGACCAGGCTGACCTCAAACTCACAGAGATCCACCTGCTTCTGCCTCCCAGCTTAATAGTATGCTAACTTTAAAAAATGTTTATTTATTTCATTTTATGTGTGTGTGTGTGCCTTGACTGGGTGTATGTAAGTGTATGTGTGTGTGTGCAGAAGCCTGTGGAACTAGAAGAGGATTGGATCCCCTGGAACTAGAGTAACAGGCAGATGTGACCCAGTTGATGTAGGGGGTAGGAAAAAAATACAAAAAATGTAAATAAAAAAGATGTTTCCTGGGACCTGTTCTCACCTTCATCTAGTCTAGAATGTGTTCTTTCTGCAAGTCTCTTTTTTAAGGTATAGTTTTGATTTATTTCCTTAGTTGGGGAGGGGTATAGGCGCCCGAGCACGAAGGTGAGGGTCAGAGGATGATTTGCAGAACTTGGTTCTTTCCTTCCACCATGAGTCCTGGGGACATCTTCATGCACTGAGCCATCTCACTCTCACTGCAAGCCTCTTTGATATAAAGAGAACTTCCTTTCCTCTTTCAACATCATTGGTCCCAAGGGTATGGTAGACACTGCACAAGGCAATCAAGTCCCCGTGAGCGAGCATCAGTAATAAAAGTCTGCATGTCCTTTAAGCATTCCTGTAGTAATTAGAGAGTAATGCTCATTTAGACCTTGCTAGTTTCATTTTCTGCTCTGTTCACCTTCACCTCAGTTTTCCTCTTGCTGCAGCTGGCAGAAAACACGGCCTTCTGCTGGAAGCAACAGAGTCTTTCCCAAGCCATTGTTGGCTACATAGCAAGTTTGAAAGCAGCCTATATTATATAGACCCCTCTCTCCAAAACAACAGCAACAAACCAGAAAGGGAGGGCTAGAGGAAGGAAGCCTTTTAACTTCACCCATCTGTGGACACACATGACTCTTAGGTGTCCCTCGCACTGGCTTCTTTGAGGTCTGGGTGATTAATAGAACCACTACAGGTCCTATTTGAGCCCCCCACCCCATCGCAAAGAAAACCCAGTACCTAAATGAGCAGATTCCTGTTTGAAGCAGTAGCAGAGGTAGCTAAGGAAGCCTTAGCAGTCTCGCAGCGCTTTGCCCCAAGGTTCCTAGACAGAATGTTTACAAATGTTGCCACAGCAACGATGGCACTTTCAACAATGGGAAGCTAAGCCCATGTGCTCCCTGTCAATACAAGAGGAGAAGGCAAGAGCAGGAGAACACCCACTCCGTCTGCCATTTGGCCTCAGTAACAGAACTAAGTTGTGTGAGGCACGCCTCGCTTCATCCTGGGGAATGAGATTGCAGGGCTGTGCCTGGAGGACTGTTTAGGTAACACTGGGCATTTGCATGCTGTGCAAGTCACTTCATCAAGCTGCCTACTTCTTGCAATGGTGCCAGAAGGCAGGTATCAGCGTTTCATATTACAATTGAATGAAGCGAGGCACAGAGGATGTCATGCAAATAGCCCACAGCTCAAACTCAGAACTGCCTGACATCATTGACTGTAATCTCACTTTTCATGTCTACATTCTGAGGTTAGAACCTCCTTCTATGCCCGACTATTCTGAACGCTGTCTTGTGCATTGAGGACTAGGGAGCAGAACAATGATTATCTGCACAGACTCAGAGACACTTTGCGTTGGGCTTTTCTTTCTCCATTTCTTCCATTCTGTTTTTTCTTTTTGTGTTTTTCAAGACAGGCATTCTCTCTGTGTAACAGTTCTGGCTGTCCTGGAAATTGCTCTGTAGACCAGGCTGGCCTTGAACTCAGATATCCATTTGCATCTGCCTCCCAAGAGTTGCTTTATTTGTAAAATAATAGTTCAGCCAAATTATTCACATGGAGATTAAGAGCAGTGCCAGATACATCATAAACTTTCTTTATAATTGTTGATAGCATTCCTAGTATAATTATTAATGACAGTGGCCTCTTTCTTTCTTTCTTTCTTTCTTTCTTTTTTTTACATTAAGAGGCTGCATTTATTCCTTTTTTAAAAACGTTGAAAATAAAATCTAATTCTGCAAGCTTCTTGGGGGTGGACAAAGTGGGCCCCTCACAGCTGCTCGATATTCTTCCTACCAGGTCTCAGCCACCCCCACCTCAGTCCCCACCCCACTGCACCTGACTTATAGCTAAGAGGAGGGAAAGGTGATTGAGGCCAGCTAACACCCCAACTGTCCTCTTCCCCAACCCCCGTGCTACAGTCAATACCCCCACATAAGGGTGGGCCCAGACACCAAGCCATAGGCAGGCAGGCATGCAGGAAGGGAGGCAGGCTTGCAAGGAGGCAGGCATCCAGTGGCACAGTGACATGTTTCTAAGATTTATTTAGTTTAGTACTCTATTGTGTAAGCGTTTTGTCTGAATGTATGTATGTGTACTACACGTTTGCTTTCTGCCCATGGATTCCAGGAGAATATGTGTGGATCTGGAGTTACAGACTGTTGTGAGTTGCTGTGTGGGTGCTAGGAACTGAACCAGGGTCTTCTGCAAAATCAATAAACACTCTTAACTGCTGAGTCATCTCCCCAGCTCTACAGTAGTGATATATTAAAATATTTTCATTCACATTATTTCTTTATTGAATCTTTGGAAACTTCACATCATGCTCCCCAATTCTACTCACCTCCCAGTCCCTCCATATCCTCCCCTCCCCCTGCAGGAGGTCCCCTAAACAAAAATTTTAAAAAATCAAAACAAAACAAGCAAGCAAACAAACAAAAACAAAACAATAAACAAAAGAACAACAAAAAAGTCAAACCAAACTAACAACAAAAACCAAAAAAACAGGGGGCTGGAGAGATGGCTCAGAGGTTAAGAGTACTGACTGTTCTTCCAGAGGTCTTGGGTTCAATTCCCAGCAACTACATGGTGGCTCACAACCATCTACAATTCAATCTGCTGTATATGTAATAAATAAATAAATCTGTAAAAGAAAAGCATCTTCATCCATCTTCCTGCCTCTTCATTCGTCCTGGTGGCATTGGCAGCCGAAGTGTCCGATCAGCTTTACTTGCAAATGTTCATTACAATGAGTCACTGGTCTGGTTCAAGGCCTCTGGCTTCTGGTACACCATCCTCACTGGATCCTCATGGGAACTCCTGAGATATCCATCCTGCAGCTGCCCCAAGTAATGGAGATCCTGCGGATGTCTTTTTTCAGGACTAGCAGGTCCTAGATGGTGTAGATGTTAGGTGAGCCAACCCTGTGGGCTTGAGTGGTAGCTGAGTTGGTCATTCCAGGCCACCAGGGCTGACTTCCTCAGGCAAGGGACAGAGCCAGCTCCCCTAGGCGCACGCCATCAGGGTCAGCTCTCCCCGACTTGCTGTGAGGGGCAGGGCCATCTCTCAATTTCAGAGGCCCCAGCTCTCTTGCCGCAGCATCCACCGAGTGGTAGGGCCGGTTATCCCACGGCCAGTGAAGGGCAGAGCCTGCTCAGCACAGCCCTCTGATTCCATCACACATGATTCCCACGGCCTCCTATGTTGACATGGGCCACAGACATCAACACAGACCCCAGGCGCAGTAGGACCACAGACCCAGACATGGCCCTTGGCAGCAGTTTGGGCACAGATGACATTTTGCCTCTAGGTTGAAGCACAGGCCACTCAGATCAGGATGGTTCTAGAGGTACCCCTTCACACCCACACCAACAAGGCCATAGATTATAGCTTCTACCCTAGGCTTCCATGTAACCTCTGGTGGCAACACAGACACTTGGACTCGGGCTCTAGTGGGACCACAGTTTCAGACATGGTCCTCGGCAGCAGCCAGATCTCTGGGTCTGGATGTCACCATGGCCCCAGGTGACAGTGCCGGCCACTCAGATCAGGACAGACCCGGCAGCATCATGGCCCTTAGACACTAACATGGCTCCAGATCTTGGGCATTCACATGGCCTTCAGTGGTAATAGGAACCTTAGATATCAACATAGACCCTGGCTGCAGCAGGGCCACAGACTCAGACACGGCCCCCAGCTGCGGGCCTGATTGTCACCATGGCACTGGGTAGCAGCACAGGCCACACAGATCAGTATGGCCCTGACTTGAGCATGGCCCTCAGACACCAACATGGACTCAGATGGTTGACCTGACCCAGGGCAGCCACACAGCACTTGGGGACAACAGGAGCCATGTACTCCAACACAGACCCTGGCTGCAGTAGAACCATGGACCCAGACACGGCCCTTGGCAGCAGCCTGGATCTGGATGTCATCACTGCCCCAGGTAATGGTGTGGGCCACCTAGACTGGCATGGCTCCTGTGGCGGCTTGGCTCTCAGACACCAACACACCCCCAGGTGGTGACCCAGACCCCAGGAATCTGCATGACCCTCGATGGCAACAAGGGCCACAGATAGCATCATAGACCCTGGCTGCAGTAGGGCCACGGACTCAGACATGGTGCTTAGCTGCAGCCCTGGCCCAGAGGTCACCGAGGCCCTGGGTAGTAGCACAGGGCACTCAGATCTGTATGGGTCTGGCTGCAGCATGGCCCCCAGACTCCAACAAGGTCACAGGCTGTGTCCCAGATCCTGGGCCTCTTCATGGCCCCTGATGGCCACATGGGAACAGACTTCAACACAGATCCTCGCTGCCATAGGACCACGGACCCAGACACGGTCCTCAGCAGCGGTGCAGGTCTGGATGTCACTATGGCCCCAGGTGGTAGTGTAGGCCACCCAGATTAGCATGGTCCCAGGGGTATCTCCACGCCTGGACACCACTATGGGCCCAGATGGTGGCCCTCATGGCAACAGGAGCCATGAACATCAACACAGTCCCTGACTGCAGTAGAGCCATGGACCCAGACATTCTCCTCAGCAGCAGTTCAGGCCTAGATGACACCATGGCCCTGGGTGGCAGCATAGGACACCACAATCAGTGTGGGGCCAGAAGCAGCACAGCTCTTGAACACCTACGTGAACACCAGTGGCAGCCCCAGACATTGGACATCCTTTTTTCCTTTGGTGGCAACATGGTCCATGGATGGCCACACAGACCACAGACTTACACATGGCTCTTGGCAGCAGTCCGGGCTTGGACATCACCATGTGAAGTGTTTATCTAAGTAGTCTTTATCAATAAAAAGTCAGGTATCAGGGTAAGAGCCTGAATGATCAGAGAAGCAGTGGAGAATTGGGCAGCTCCTCTTTAGTTTCATAAGCAATGGTGTGGTAGGTTCTACTCCAAACTCTTCTCTCTCTCTCTGTGAATATTTTTCTTAGCTACATTAGTAGGTATTTCTTGTTTCTTTTTGGTTTTTCAGGACAGGGTTTCTATGTGTAGCAGTTCTGGCTGTCTTGGAACTCACTTTGTAGACCAGGCTGGCTTCAAACTCACAGAGATCCACCTGCCTCTGCCTCCTGAGTGCTGGAATTAAAGGTATGAGCCACCATACCATGCCATTAGTAGGCCTTTCTAAGAATTGTATCTTATCAGTCAATTTTTCATATTTGGCACTGATATCAAACAACTTTTTAAAGGATAAAACATGAATTACCAAACCGATAATGATTATAATCAACATTATGTCAATCCAAGCTAAGGTGATTATCCCTTCATTTAATGTTTCCATTTTCAAACTATCCATTGTGGAACCATACAGAGACCTAACTCCCCATGTAGCTGGGGGTTCAGAATGTGTGGTGGTGGCAGCAACAGTAAAAGCCTGAGTGGGTGTTGAGGCAGCTGACCTGGTGCTGTAGCAGACCAAGAAGGGGTCCCAGGGGAGCCTGCAACCCACAGGGAGAGGGAGCCAGCCACCTGAAATTGGACAATGGGGATGTATGGTGGGAAGCGAGAACACAGGGCCACCTGAAGGATAGAATCTTTAGGGAACCCTGAGAAAACTGAGACAATGATCAAGTCCCGGGAAAGCTAGCTGTTGTCCAGGCTCAGTGTGATGGGAACATGCAGGGCTTATCTGAGGTCCTGACTGGAATAGTCTATGAGGCTGGACCTTCTAAGCTAGCTGCCTTGAAATTGTCCTGAGCAGTTTGTAGTCCAAAGCTGATCTTTGGGTGGTGTTTGTCAGTTTAGTGACATTACCACAATCCAGGTGGAATTGTCATTGTGGGGTCCCATCATCCTTTTGGAGACTTTAAAGGTCACTGTTAGGAATGGTCATGGCTTACTACAGAAAACGCAAACATTTTAAATGTCATATGCAGCAGATCTCAGAGAGGTTAAAGTATCACAATTTGTTAAGTACATCCAGAGTACACAAACTTAGTTCCTAGTTACCTGATTCAGACTGAAGCCCGAAATCATATACAGAAAGCTAGATGAGGTCTTTTTCTAGAATTAGTTAGTACTCTATATGACCATTAATAGCATGACAGAAAGTATATATAGGATCCCAGTTAAATTCTGAATAGCCTTGGGGGTGCATGTCATTTGGTATCATTCTTGAATGGCAACTGGATAAATTAAGGTTGGTTTTCTAATAACCATGTGCTGGCAGTCTCGGGACTTTCAGAATGTCATCAAAATATCCCACAACCATGGCCCTAGGTGGCAAGAAGGCCTCCAAACTCAGCCTACTCCTCATTGCCTACACTTCTTTCATTCCGCATTTTTCCACAGCACATGAACCGTTCTACTTCTCTTTCCCATTTCTCCACCACATACTTGCTCAACACAATGGGATCCACCTGTGCATGGGCCCGTCCTCAGATGTCTTCCCACTAGCCCCAGTCTCCAGGACTCAGGCTGGCCTTTGCGTGGTTTCAGATGGACTCCTAGTGATTTATGTATATATATATATATATATATATTTTTTTTTTTTTGAGTTTTCAAGACAGGGTTTCTCCTGGATGTCACTTCATAGAACAGGCTGGCCTCGAACTTACAGAGATCTGCCTGCCTCCTGAGTGCTGAGATTATTAATTCAGATTTTTTTTAGTGAAGCCCATTATGCATCATATGTTCACCTGAAACTGACTGCATTTCTATCTTCCAATTTCTGTTCTTCTGGGATGGACTAGAAATTGCAGCTTTTACTTTTCTGTTAGTGAGTAAACTCACTTAATAATTCAGTGTTTTTATTTAATCACACTTTAGCCAATAGAAAGTGCTGAGAGTTTAAGAACTTTGGTGTTTGGGGATTTTTGTTTGGAGGGTACCGGTTCCCTTAGTCCTTCTTTTTTTTTTTGGTTTTTCAAGACAGGGTTTCTCTGTAGCTTTGGAGGCTGTCCTGGAACTCGCTCTGTAGACCAGGCTGGCCTCGAACTCACAGAGATCCACCTGCCTCTGCCTCCCGAGTGCTGGGATTAAAGGCGTGCGCCACCAATGCCCGGCTAAATTAATTTTTTAAAAAGCTTAGTCCTTCTTTTGTTGCTGAGTAGATATGAATTCTTCATTTCATGGAGCTGATTGAGTGTATTGGTTATTGATATTTCATTTTCCTATTATTTAATTAAAGGTACTCAACAGACATTTATTATTTATGAATTCATAGCATAATTATCTTCTAAATTTATTACATTTAGAACCGAAAGAAAGGGATTTTCTGATAATTTTAAAGAATGAAAACCTAGAATAATCACTTGACACTTCACATAATGAATACTGAATATATTAGATGACATTGGTTTTTCTCTAGGATTTTTGTTTGAAGAGCTGCTACATTCTAAATGTACTCTCATACTTAGGATATGGAGTCACCTGAATATTTTTATTTGTTTCTGGAAATCAGCAGAATGGCATGGACTTGAGTTTCATCATGATCGTGAGAGAAGCTTAGAAGGGAGAAATTTAAGTTATTCAGAAGTGTCTTCCTTAAGTTAGCTTTTCATTAGATCTTGCCATGAAACATGATAATAGTCTCCTCCACCAGTGTCTGGCTGCAGTGATATTTTTTATTGGTATGCATTTGAATGGTCTTATCTGATGAAGTGAAAATGTGACCCTAGTCTTTTTTTTTTTTTTTTTTTTGGTTTTTCGAGACAGGGTAAGTAGAGCTGAGTGGGGGTGTTAATGCACATCTGAAATCCTAAGCCTCTGGAAGCAGAAGCAGATGGATCACCACAAATTAGAGGACATCGAGGCCCTGGGACAGTGGGTGAGAGACACGTAGAGAGGACCTGGTGTGAGAAATTGGAAGTAGGAGTTTTTATTCTCGGGCATTTGAATACTTGGCCCCCAGTTTGGTGTCACTGTTTGGGTATGATTAGGAGGCGTGTCCTTGCTGAAGGAAGTATGTCACTGGGGGTGGGTTTGACAGTTCAGAGTCCCACCATTCCCAGCATGTTCTTCTCTTTCCTACTTGTGGTTTGATATGTGAGCTTGCAGCTGCTCCCGCTGCCATACTTGGTGTTTGCCGCCATGCCTCCTCCCTGCCATGATGGTGATGGACTTTCATCCTTCCAGAACCATAAGCTCCAAGTAACCTTTGCTTCTGTAAGCTGTCTTGGTCATGCTGTTTTATCAAAGCAATAGAAAAGTAATTAATATGGTTTATTATTTTTATATGTGTGTCTGTATGTATTCCATGTGTGTGCAGGTGCCCTTGAAGGCCAGGAGAAGGTGTCAGATCACTTGGAGCTAGAGTTATAGGCAGCTATGAGATACCGTGAAGATGTTGGGAGCCTTCTTGGCAAGAGCAGTAAGTTCTCTTAATTGCTTAGCCATCTCTCCAGCCCTCGGGAAGTAGGTTCATGATTATCCGAGAAAGACATGAAGGCAATTGACAGTTAATTCCTTGTAGGGAAAATATGTCTTCATGGGCAGAACTACAAGAGATTTCCCGGCAGCATAAACAGGCTTTTTCATTGTAGCAGGAGGTAAAACTTCATTTATGCCAAGGGAAGATGCAGACCAATTCTGGACACCTCCCCTGTGGTGCTCAGCAGATTAGAGACATCTCATGCAGCACTGAGGACACGTTCCTCCCAGCTGGGCCAGCTCTAATGCCAATTCAGCTGCGTGGGAAGGAATGGGAGAGCAGAATAGGGGAGAGCGGTCAGAGCAGCAAGAAGGCAGAGGAGAAGCTGTCCCCTGGAAGCTCAGCCATCTCCCCTTGCCTGGGAGGCCTCATTCCTCCACCAAGCCACTCTCTCTGCTCCCCCCACCCCACCCTCAATGTGCCTAGGGTGTCTGGCACTCTAGAACTCCATTTCTGGACTCGACCCTACATAGAGCAGGACCCCCACTGGCTCATGGTTCAGCGATGGAGCAATGCACTGGCATTTACCTGTGAGAAGGTGGAATCTGTCTGTACACAAGGCATGATGCTGCCAAATTCCATGGGATACTTCCTCCCTATTCTAAGGGAAGCTGACTTTGCATGTGGCAGGGCAGGTCAAGGTAAGTCCCTGTCCCATTTGATCCCAAGGACAGTTGTACATGCCCTGCACGGTCTCTGCTGTACTGCCCGTACTGTCCAGTGCTGGAGAGAACTCCAGTGAAGAGAGGAAGTCAGTGCCTTGCTTGGTCCAAGTGTGGGAAGTAGAGGGACACTCTGTCAAGGATACTGTGTTCACCAGAGAACACTGCAGGTCTCCACTGTGTTAAATTCTTGAATTGACAAAAACTCAGGTCCTGCATTAGTTGCTTTCCGTCTATCATTATGATAAAACACTGACAATAACTTCGGGAGGAAAGGGTTTGTTTGGCTTACAAGTCCCAATTACAGTCCATCACTGAGGGAAGTCAGAGTAGGAGCAGAGGTAAGAACCGTGGAAGAAAGCTGCTTACTGGCTTTCCATGCTCTCCATGGCTTACTCAGCCTGCTTTCTTACACAATCCAGGACCACATGCCCAGGGGTGGCCCCACCCACTATGGATAGGGTACCCCCACGTCAATCACCAGTCAAGAGAATGACAACACATTTGCCTACAGGCAATCTGATGGGGGAACCTCTCCCTCTTTCTAGGTGATTCTAGCTGTGTCAAGTTGACAAACGTAAGTAAGCAGCACAAGCTCCTAAGCAGGAGTGGACTACATCAGCGGGCATGGAGAGAACACTGTGAGGCTCCTCTTCAGGACTTTACACTTTAGGCCTTAAATTTTCCTTTCCACTGGGTCCCTGCATTCATGTGAATTCTTTCACGACTTTGCACTCACCCTTCCTTTACACCAGTGGTTCTTATCCTGTGGTTCACGACCCCCCACCCCCACAGGAGGTATTTACATTGCGATTCATGACGGTAGCAAAATTACAGTTATGAAGCAACAGTGAAAATAATTTTATGGTTGGGGTCACCACAACATGAGGAAGTGTATTAAAGGGTCTCAGCATTAGGAAGGGTGAGAACCACTGTCTAGACCATCATCATGAGGAACTGTATTAAGGGATAACAGCATTAGGAAGTGTGAGAACCACTGTGTAGACCATCAACATGAGGAATGTATTAAAGGGTCATAGCATTAGGAAGGGTGAGAACCACTGTGTAGACCATCAGCATGAAGAACTGTATTAAAGGTCACAGCATTAGGAAGGGTGAGAACCACTGTGTAGACCATCAATATGAAGAACTGTATTAAAGGGTCACAGCATTAGGAAGGTGAGAACCACTGTCTAGACCATCAACATGAGGAACTGCATTAAAGGGTCACAGCATTAGGAAGGGTGAGAACCACTGTGTACACTATCACCATGAGGAACTGTATTAAAGGGTCATAGCATTTGGAAGGGTGAGAACCACTGTCTAGACCATCAACATGAGGAACTGTATTAAGGGGTCACAGCATTAGGAAGGGTGAGAACCACTGTGTAGACCATCAACATGTGGAACTGTATTAAAGGGTCACAGCATTAGGAAGGGTGAGAACCACTGTGTAGACCATCAACATGAGGAATGTATTAAAGGGTCACAGCATTAGGAAGGGTGAGAACCACTGTGTAGACCATCAACATGAGGAACTGTATTAAAGGGTCACAGCATTAGGAAGGGTTAGAACCACTGACTTTTTTTTACTGTAACACTTGCCACATCACACTCTCCCTTCTCTATCTTCTTACCCTCCTCCTCTCCTGCTTATGCCTTGTAAAGCTGGTGGTACTCAGCAGTGAGGTTCGGGCCAGATGATGATATTCTCTTGTCAAGTGATTCCATCCTTCCAGTCCATACACAGTGGGTACCTGCAGCATGTGTACACAGCAGGAACTGTGAAGGTAAGTCAGATCCTCTTCCTAGAATGACTCAGTCTAGTGGGGAAGGTAGAATATTGACATTAAAAGGAAACTAGCAGTTGACTATGGTGGTACATGCTTGTAATCCCATCACATGGGAGGCAGGTGTCCTCCTACCTAGGAATAAATCAATAGATGATACAAAAGTTGGAATTAAAGCCAGGGCCTGGCAAATGCTAGGCAAGCACTCTACCACTGAATTATATCCCCAGGATGTTAACTAGAATTTTGAACTCTATGAGATCCACTCAGAAAAAGAATAGGGGAAAATATGTTTCCATATTCTTCTATTCATTTTTGAAGAACTATAAATATCTTAATATCCATTACAAAGGTCATTGTAATAGCATTCATGAAGTATTAGATGCTCATGCAGAGATTCTGTTCAGTACACATTATGCCAGTATGTTGGGGAATATTATGTTAAGGTGTGTTACTTTTGTTTATGTTGCATTTGTTTAACTCTGTGAAGCTGTGTTACTATGCTTGTCTAAAACACCTGATTGGTCTAATAAAGAGATGAACAGCCAATAGCTAGGCAGGAGAGAGGAATAGGTGGGGATAGCAGGCAGAGAGAATATATATGAGGAGAAATCCAGGAGAAAGGATCTGAGAATTGGGGAAAGAGAGAGGAAGGAGGAGGACTTCAGGGGCCAGCCACCCAGCCACCCAGCCACCCAGCCACCCAGACATCCAGCTATATATAGCCAGATACTGAGTAAGAAGGCAAGAAAAGATATGCAGGAATAGAAAAAGAAAAAAGCCCCAGGGCCAAAGATAGATGGGATAATTTAAGCAAAGCTGGCGAGAAACAAGCCAACCTAAGGCCGGGCATTCATAACTAAGAATATGCCTCCGTGTGTGATTTATTTGGGAGCAGGTTGGTGGGCCTCCCCAAAAAGCCTGGAGTAAAGAATAAAACATCACACACCAGTAATTTTACATGCCTTAATTGTATTCTTTTTACAATGTTTTATACTTTATGTGAATGGGTGTTTTTTCTGCATGTATGTCTGTGCATCAGATACATGCAGTACTTAGAGAAGCCAGAAAAGGGCATCATTCCCTCTAGAACTGGAGTTACAAATGTACACGAGTGCTGGGCACCAAGATCCAGTGTAAGAGCATCCAGTACCAGTGCTCTTACCTGCTGAGGCACCTCTCCAGCCCTATCGTTTTCAAGCAATAACTCCAGACTGCTTGGCCTTGAATACTTTTTTATGTGTATTTGTGTATGGGTGCCTGTCTTAGGGCTTTATTGCTGTGAAGAGACACCATGACCACAGCAACTCTTAGAAAAGAAAACATGTAATTGGGGGTGGCTTACAGTTTCAGAGATTTAGTCCAGTATCATCATGGCTGAAAGCATGACAGCACACAGGCAGACATGTGTGGGAGAAGGAGCTGAGAGTTCTACCTCCTGATCTGCAGGCAACAGGAAGTGAATTGTGTGCCACACCAAGTATACTTGAGCATATATGAGACCTCAGAGCCAAACCCTCCAACAAGACTGCACTTCCTAATAGTGCCACTCCGTATGGGGGCCATTTTCTTTCTAACCACTACAGTGCCAATAGAGCCCAGAAGAAGGAATTGGCTTCTTTGGAGCTGGAGTTACAAACAGGTGGTTTGAAGCAACTGGTATGTGCTTGGAACTGAACTTGAGTCCTCTATAAGAATAGTAAGCACTCTTTATGGCTTAGCAATCTCTCTAGCCCCAACTGCTTGATCTTACCCAGTTTTTTTAATTTCAAATATTTTTTATTACAGAGGTTTTCAAAATGCCTTTATCATCCAGGTGGTGGTGGCACACACCCTTAATCCCAGCACTTGGGAGGCAGCCTGGTTTACAAAGCAAGTTCTATAACAGCCAGAGCTCTTTTTAAAAAAGCCTTTATCAAATTGCGCTTGTTTGTTTTATGTGTATGGGCACTTTGTCTGCATGAATGTCTGTAGACCACTTGCATACCTTATGCTCCTGCAGGCCAGAAGAGGATGTCAGATCCCCTAGAACTGGAGCAAGAGGCTGTGAGCTGCCATGTGGGTGCTGTGAACTGAACCTGGATCATCTACAATAGCCAATGTTATTAACTCTTGGACCACCCCTAAAGCCCCTATCTTAGATTTTAGTATTATACCAACATCATGGTTATCAGACATCAGTAATAAAAGACCCTGGTATATTTTATATTAACCTTAATCAGAACAATTATTTATATCTGATGTCTTTAGTGGTGATCTCTCTTCCTTCAAATAATGACATTTCAACTTCTCTTTTTTTTGTTTTTTTGAGACAGGGTTTCTTTGTGGCTTTGGAGGCTTCCTGGAATTAGCTCTTGTAGACCAGGCTGGTCTAGAACTCACAGAGATCCACCTGCCTCTGCCTCCTGAGTGCTGGGATTAAAGGTGTGAACCACCATCGTCCAGCGACACTTTAACTCCTAAGGTCATACCTGCTCATGTACTCCTTAGACCAGGCAAATTGAGACTTTAAAAAAACTTATTGTTGTGTGCATGTGTGGATGAGTGCATAATGTCACTGTTTGAGTTTAGCTGTGCATGCGAAAGACAATTTATAGTGTTTCTCCTTCCTCCTTGTTTTGAGACTGGGTTTCCTCTTGTTTCTGCCAAGCTTCATACTTCAGGCTAGCTGGTCTCAGGATTCAAGGTGATTTACTGTCTGTACTTCTTATCTTGAAATCAGAGTGCTGGAATTACAGATGCATGCCACCATATCCAATTTTTTAAAATTGTGTGTGTAAGTATGTGCATAAGTGAATACTGGTACCACTGGAATACACAAGATGTTGGATCCTCTGGACCTGGAGGTATAGATGGCTGTAATCATCCAACATGAATGCTGGGGACTGAACTGAAGTCCTCTACAAAAGCAGTGAGAGTACTTAACTGTTGAACCATCTCTCCAGTCAGCCCTAATTTCTTTTTTTAAAACGTGGGCTGTGTATTCCCTATGGTGTGGTACCTTGCTCAGCCTTGATATAGGGGTGAGGGGCTTGGTCCTGCCTCAATTTGGTAGGCCAGACTTTGATGACTCCCCAAGGAAGGCCTTATGCCCTCCGAGGAATGGATGGGGATAAGAAGGGGGGAGGCAGAGGGTGGGAGTGGGGGAGGAGGAAGGGAGAACTGGGGTTGGTATATAAAATGAAAAATAAATTTTTAAAATAAAAATAATAAATAATGGGGGCTCTGTGTATTGAACTCAGATAATCAGGCTTGCAAGACTAGCATTTTTACCAGCTGAGTCCTCTTGGCAATCTGATTGGGACTTGTTTTGGTGTTTTGCCTGTGTAAGGGTGTCAGGTCAGACAGTTGTGAGCCACCATGTGCTGGGAATTGAACTCAGGTCCTCTGAAGAACATTCAGTGCTCTTAACCATTGAGTCATCTCTCCAGCTCTGGTTCAGACTTTTGATCCCTTGATAGGTAAGGTCTATGTTCTTGCTCAATACAGAAGTCTCAGAAGGGGTTTTATTTTTATTTTTATTTTTGCAACTCTTAAGAGATCAAAGTCTCAGAGGAGGAAATTGAGACGGGATAGAAATGGACAATTATGGGGACATAGGAATAGAGCCCTGGAGTCTGACTGAAACCTCTTTTCAGGAGAGAAGAATCTCAGCAAAAGAATAAAATTTGCTGTAAAGCTTGTCGACATTAAGAATAGTTCCTTTATTGAGTGGACTTTGGGAGCCCACTCCACATAGAGGAATACTGTCTCAGCCTAGACACACTGGGGGGGGGGTTGGACTTTGATGATCCCCCACTGAAGGCCTCACCCTCCCTAGGGAGTAGAAAGGGTATGGAGTAGGGAGTTAGTGGGTGGCAGGGGAGGAAGGGAGGGAAACGGAGCTGGAATTGACATGTAAACAAGCTTGTTTCTAATTTAAATTAAAAAGGAATAAAAGGAATAATGTTCCTTTATATATAGATGTTAAAATAGTGAACCAAGCTTAAGTCATGGATGTATGTGCATGACCTTGGGTAGGAACCGAACATTTTCTAGGCATGTCAAACAAGGCTACTAACATTCAGAGTGAAGATAACTGTGGTAGTCTGAATGAAAATGACCCCCATAGACCCACAGGGAGTGGCATTATTGGAGGAAGTGTGTCATTGAGAGTGGGCTTTGATGTTTCCGAAGCTCAAATCAGGCCTAGTGTTTCAGTCTCTTCCTGTTGTCTGTGAATCCAGATGTAAAATTTTGAAGTTCCTCTCCAGCACCACGTCTGCTTGCACGCCAACATGCTTCCCACCACGATAATAATGATTGAACCTCTGAACTGTAAGCCAGTCCCAATTAAATGTTTTCTTTTACATAAGTTGCCATGGTCATGACATCTATTCGCAGCAAGAAAAACCTTAAACTTTTACTTTGCCACTATAATCTGGATTATAATTCCCCAGAACCAATCTATGAAATCATTTAGGTTTCTTAGCAACCCTTTAAAGACAGTAACTTCAAAACCTACTATATTGGCTAGTTTTATGCCAAATTGACACAAGCTAGATCCATCAGAGAGCCTCAATTTAGAAAATGTTTCCATAAAATTGGAGTGTAGGCAAGTCTGTGGGGGCATTTTCTTAATTAGTGATCAATACGGTGGGGGCAACCCATTGTGCCACCATGGGCTGATAGTCTTGGGTTCTATAAGACAATAACTACACAAGCCATGGAGAGCAAGCCAGCAATCAGCACTCCTCCATGGCCTCTGTATTAAGTCCTGTCTCCAGGTTCCTGTCCTGTGAGTTCATGGCCTCACTACTTTTGATGATGAACTGTTATATGGAACTATGAATAAATAAACACTTTCCTCCCCAGTTATCTTTGGTCATGATGTTTCATCGTTGCAACAGCAACCCTAAGACACCTACCAAAATACTATATATGATTGCTGTAACAGAAAGAGACTCTCCAAGATGTCCGCACCCATACTCTACACTATGTGTTTAGATGTGTCTTAATTTCTTCAGAGTGCTTCTATTTCTCTCTCAACCTTCATGCTTATGTCTATAGCAAAGTATATTTAGTAAACCCCAACTTTACTTCATAAAAAAGGAAAAATTACTTATACTCTTTAAATTTTATTAAGCATTATATAACATGCGCATAGTATATAATATGCTGCATTTGCCTTCTAGCAGGAATAGATGAATAGCTGAGTAATTTTTTTCATCAGCCAGGAAAATGCTTCTCTAGTCAATGTTCTCCAAGCCCTGAAAAACAGTTTGAAAAGGAGAATGTGAGGATTTTGTTCCCATCAACAAATGTCCCATGCTGTTTATTTCCAGCGTCACAGATTGGCACTTTGTTATTAAAGCAAGTGATTTCACATGCCACATTTCTCTAACTGCAACAATATAAACCGAATTGGATTTCAAAATCATTAAATGACCTTTAAGGACCCCCCCCATTTTGAGACAGGGTCTCGCTTCACAGTCCTAGGTGACCTCAAACTCACAGAGATTAACTTGCCTTTTTCCTCAGAGTGCTGGGATTAAAGGTGTGCCACTGTTCCAAGGTCTCATGTAATCCAAGTGCTTCTTAAACTCCCTATGTAACTCCCTATATAAACTACTGATTCTTCTGCCTCCACCTCACAAATACTAGGTAGGGTGAACACTATACCTGGTTCACTTCATTTTCTGACAGAAGCAAACACATATATATGAAAAGACCTTTTCTTCACCCTAACTGGTCAATCAGTTATTCACCTTCTGGATCCAATACACATGCTTTTCCATGAATTAAAGAACACAGACAGTTAAATTGTCTCACAAAACAGCACCAAACACTGGATAAATACCGTTATCCTCATTAAAATTCTTCATAGATGATGAAGTAGAAAATTAAAGAAGTTAGAAATCACCTGATTCTGCATCAAGAAAACAAAAATTACTTCCCTAAATCAATTAGCAGCAGAGCCAAAATTCAATTACCTCCAACTCCAAAAGCTTGCATAATAAACATCCAAAGACCTTCTAAAGTGGACATAGTATTGCATCTGTAATCATCATCCCAGCACTTGGGGAGGCAAGGGCAGGAAGTTTGCTCTGAGTTTAAGGTTACCCTAGGTTACACAGCAAGCTCCAGACCAGCCAGGGCTATGTTTCAAGTACCTGCCTAACGAAAGCAATAGCAAAACCAAAAAAATCTTTCACAATGCTTAAGACTCTACTAGAGGTAAGTAATGATATTCCTTCCAGGTATGAAAATGACACAGTTGGGATAAATGAAACCATGGAACACCAAACCATGGACTTAAAAAAGGCAGCTACTTAGTATCTACCTTTATGTCCATGAGATTTGATTCTCAGATAGCACTGAACTGAGGCCCTGCAATACTTTTTACTCATTCTAACCATGTTTTCTCATTTATAAAACGAACACAAAATGTACCTAGGTTCATTGTGGGGCATCTGTGGAGTAGCAGCAAACACTAGGTGACTTAAGGAACTGAAAGAATTATGAGGGTGAGAGGCAGAGAGATGGCTCAGTGGCAGGAGGCACCTGCATGCAGACTTGTCAACCTGAGTTGGATTCATGTGTCCCACAGGGTTACGGGAGAGAACTGATTGCCTTCAGATTGTCCCCTGCCTTCCCATGTACCCAGCATTCCCATGCAAACACACACACACACACACACACACACACACACACAGTAAATAAATAAATAAATAAATTTAAAAGTTATTAAGGCCATTGGTGGTGCACACCTTTAATCCCAGCTCTCCGGAGGCAGAGGCAGTCGAATCTCTGTGAGGCCAGCCTGGTCTACAAGAGCTAGTTCCAGGACAGGCTCCAAAGCCACAGAGAAACCCTGTCTCTAATAACAAACAAACAAGTAATTAAGGGCAAAATCATTTTACAAGTTAAAAATATAGCATCAAGCTGAATAATATTAAAACGCTACTTGGCTATTTTTATTTTGACCTATAAAAATAGCAGTTTCATAGAATCCAATCATATATAAATTATATTAATTCTTTTTATGTTTTGTTTTATGAGATAGGATCTTACTATGTAGTCCAAGTTAGTATCAAATTCATAGATTTCCCTGCCATAGCCTTCCAGGGGCTAGGATTACAAGCACGTGCTGCCATGACAGCTATATAAACTCTTTAAATAAGCCTTGAAAGGGCTGGCAAGATGGTTCCATGAGGAAAGGTGCCTGCCACGAAGACTAAGGACCTGAATTTGATCCTGGGACTTACATGGTGAAAGGTGAGAGCTGACTCCCACAAGCTGTCCTCTAATCTCCACATATGCACCAGGGCACACACAAAAATGAACATTTTAAAATAAATAAATAAATAGCCAGGCCCGGTACTACACACATTTTATTCCAGAATTCAGGAGTCATATGTAGGCCGATCAGTGAGTTTAACAACAGCTTGGTCTACATTGCAGGTTACAGGCAAGCTAAGGCTAAATACTGAGACCCTGCTTAGACAATAAACAAACAGCAAACAAGCAAGTTAATAAATGGGAGAGTGTCCTCCATATACACATTCATGAGCAGGTGTACCCACACATGCATGAATGCACATCACACACATACAATACATCAACAAAGTTCATTATATGTGTAAAAGACTGCGTACTTCACTAGTAAAAAACATATAGATTAAATAAGTACTGTATGAACTTAGGCAAAGCATTTCCAGAACTCACCACCATCTTTCAGTCACCTTACCCTGGACACATAGTAGCGATTGACTCCAGAGACGCGTCTATCTCTTTCCATCAAATACCATTGGTAACGAAGGCGACCAACTCTTTTTTCCTTCAAATAAAGGACAATGCAGTTTATAAATCTGAGTGGCCAGTAAAAAGGCACATTCATAATTTTTCTAAGATGACAAACTGGGAGCTATTCCTGGGTATGCAACTGATTTCCCAGCACTACCATGTTTTGTTTGTGTGTGTGTGTGTGTGTGGGGTAGGAGACTTATAACTGCCTTTAATTCCATTCCAGGGAGGGGGAATCTGGTATCTTATAATCTCCATGGTGTACACAGACAGAAGCAGACACACATACATGTAAGTAATAATAAAAATAAATTTTTACAAAAAGAAATGATTCACTAGAAAAAAGTCATTGTTGAAACAAAAGCTAATCAGACAACACAAAGTCAAATCTCCTAAACAAAACAGGACCATTGATATTTGGGATTAAGTTGGTAACTGACTTCTTACTTTTTTTTTGGCAACACCATGAATTTTTTTCTTTCTTCCTTGTCTTTTCTCTTTAACTTTTTTTTTGAGCCTGGCCTCACTGTAGTTCACCAGGCTTTCCTGGAACTTACTACATAGCCCCAGGTTGACCTCCAGTCCTGAGTACTACGATCACAGGCAAGAGCCACCAAGCCCAGCTCTGTTTTGTTTTCCTGGTGAGCTAGTGAGGTGGCTCAGCAGGTAAAGGTGCTTGCTGCCAAGGCTGAAGACTTGAATTAGATCCCTGGTACCACAAGGTAGGAGATAACTGATCCCTGCAAGGTGTCTTCAGATTTCTGAAAGCTTGCACACGCACTAAATAAAAATTTAATTTTTATAAGCTAAAAGAATGGCAGCTGGGTGTAGTGGCTCATGCCTGCAATGCCAACACTCTGGACACAATAGCAGGGGAACCCACAAGTTCAAGGCCAAGCCATGCCATGGAGATTGAGAAAAATTAAGGAAAGAAAAAAAGAAATCTAGTTGTTGCTTTGTGACCCCAAGAAACAATAAAGGTAGATTACATCTGAAAGACAATTATAAAACCAAAACAAAAATTATAATTTGACAGTATTCTGAAGCTGTTGGAGACCTGGGATGAGGGAAAACGAAAGTCATGATGTGAGTTCCTTAAGGCTTGCAAATGTAAATGGGAAGTTTAAAAGGAGGCAGGAACTAGGCATTGGTGGCGCACACCTTTAGTCCCAGCACTCGGGAGGCAGAGGCAGGCAGATCTCTGTGAGTTCGAGGCCAGCCTGGTCTACAAGAGCGAGTTCCAGTAGAGGCTCCAAAACAATACAGAGAAATCCTGCCTCGAAAAACAAGAAACAAAACAAAACAAAAGTTTAAAAGGAGGCAGGATTAATTAAGGATGCAGAAAACAGCTACAAATTGTGGATGGGAGAAATTAAATCAACAGAGTGAAGGCGTCAGATGGCTTATCGGTTAAAGGCCCTTGTCCTAAGCCTGAGGAGCTGAGTTGTATCCTCTGGACCCACAGTGGTGAAAGGAGAAAAGAAATTCTGGCCCGTCAAGTTGTGATTTCCACAGCTGCGCGTTGACACGCTTGCACCCACATACATACGAACACGTCAAAGTAAAAATGACCAGGGGTGGAGAGATTGCTTGCTTATTGGTTAAGAGTGCCCGTTGTTCTTGCAGCGGACTTGAGTCCAACTCCTGGCACCCACTTCTGGTGGTTCCTAACCTCCTCAAACTCCAGATCCAAGAGACCCGGTGCCCTCTTCTGATCTCCGCAGGCACCTACACGCATCACGTGCAAACACAGCCATCAATTAAACAATTTCCACAAGGAGATGAGTGATGGAAAGGAGCGGGGTCACGACTAACATCCCCTCTCTTCAGCCTAGGAATTAGAGCCCGGCTCTTATCTCCCTTGCTAGCTGTCGAATGGCTAGTTGCCTTTGGGGGCCACTCTTCCTTAACCAAAATCTACGTATGCTTTGCTCAAGTAAAATGTGGAATGTGCCCATCTCCGCTTTCACGCAACACTAACAAGGAGGACCCACTTAGAAGCCCTCACCCTCACAGAGCGGCTGCGGATCCAAACGGCCACCGTACTCCACCGTCCCTCGAACACTAAGGCCGCCTTACCTTGCCCCCGTTGGTGAACTTGTGGATGTACGCAGTGGACACCCCGGGGATCACCAAGCACACGCCCATGACGGCGAGGCCAGGGAGAATCTCGAACCACATCTCCGCACCGTTACTCGCTCCAAACAGCAACCGGCTCCTCAAAGGTGACCGAGTTTCACCTCGCTTCCGGCAGCACACAGGAAGGGCGGTACTCTGTATGACTCAGGAGGAAGCGACGGCGGCCGCAGAGGCTCAAAATTGCCTGGCGTTCTTGGTCTCCAGGTAATACTTATCGGCGGCTTCTTTTTCTCCGGTCCGACTCACCGCTGCAGAGAGCACGAAGTGGGAGGACGCGAAGCGATCGGGTACGCTGCGTTTGTCTCAGAGCTTGGTGATCTCAAATGGCGGAGCAACTTTCTCCAGGCAATTCGGCCGGCCAGGTGTGCACCTTCCTTTTCAAAAAGCCTGTGCGGAAAGGGGCGGCGGGCCGCCGAAAGCGGCGGCTCTGTGATGAGGGGTTCGGGGACAGCGGCAGCAGCAGCGACGAAGGCAGCGTTGTGGTCCGACCGGAGAAGAAGCAGGCGACCCACAATCCGATGATCCAGAAGACGCGTGGCAGCGGTAAACAGAAGGCGACCTACAGCGGCTTGAGTAGCGAGGACGAGAATGAACAGGAGGGTCTCGGCGTGGTCTATAAGTCGACCCGTTCTGCAAAACCCGTGGGGCCGGAGGACATGGGGGCGACCGCTGTCTACGAACTGGACACTGAGAAGGAGCGCGATGCACAGTCTATCTTTGAACGGAGCCAGAAGATCCAGGAAGAGCTGAGAGGCAAGGAAGATGACAAGATCTACCGGGGAATCAATAATTACCAGAAATACGTGAAGCCCAAGGATACATCCATGGGCAATGCCTCCTCCGGGATGGTGAGGAAAGGCCCCATCCGAGCTCCGGAGCATCTACGTGCCACCGTGCGCTGGGATTACCAGCCCGACATCTGCAAGGACTACAAGGAGACTGGCTTCTGCGGCTTCGGGGACAGCTGCAAATTCCTCCATGACCGTTCAGATTACAAGCACGGGTGGCAGATCGAACGAGAGCTTGAGGAGGGTCGCTATGGTGTCTATGAGGACGAAAACTACGAAGTGGGAAGCGATGATGAGGAAATACCATTCAAGTGTTTCATCTGTCGCCAGACCTTCCAAAACCCTGTTGTCACCAAGTGTAGGCATTATTTCTGCGAGAGCTGTGCGCTGCAGCATTTCCGCACCACCTCTCGCTGCTATGTCTGTGACCAGCAGACCAATGGCGTCTTCAATCCAGCGAAAGAATTGATGGTTAAACTGGGAAAGCATCGAACGGAAGCAGAGGGAGGTGCTTCTGATTTCCTAGGAGACCCCGAGGAGAGTCCGGTTACCATTATTTAGATTTTTCCATAATTCCCAGTCTCAAAAGTAAACATTTTGTTGTTTCTTAAAATCTTTGGAATCTTTTCTTTTTTTCTTTTAAAAGGGAAGTGGAGTGGCAGAGAAGGCAGGTGATGGAGTAGGGGCCTGGATGAAAAGCTTTAAGATAGGTATTATCTGTATTTTTAAGCCCTGAAATAAATACTTCCCTGGTGATATTTTCAGAGCCCTGTGTCACAAGTTGTGTAGATGGGAGAAGTTCACGAAAAAAGCTAAGTCAAGAACTGGACCTATTATGTCACATTTCTATATTACTTAATAGATTAGAATTTACTTTGATTCATTATGTTTTTGGAGCAAGTGCTGTTTTAGGATGCACATTTGGAGGGTTTGAGTTGGTCCTTGGTCTCTGAGAGTGTTTCTTGCAGTCTTTGGAAGATGGCCCATGCTTTCTTTGAAGCACCTGTAGGTACCCCGCATTTCCACAAATGGTGGAATATGGTAGATACTGTCCAATATGATAGATACTAGCCTTGTGTGACTGTCAAGTGCTTGAAATGTGCAGATGACCACTGAACTGGATGCTGGACTTAACTGAATTTATGAACTTGGAGCTGGTCAAAAGCCTAATGTTTTATAATCCATTGTCTGAAACTCTCAGTGTTCTCATAGACTCCAATAGAACTAATCACACCCTGTTAAAATTAGAGTATTTGTATTCCAAATTGCTTGGGAACTAGCTTAGTGCTTGGTATATAGTAAGAGAATTAATGAGAGAGTTTTAAGAAAGGGAATTTAGATTAAAGCTTTGAGTCTACACCAAGGAATTTTAAGTTGTATTCTGTAGGTAATGGGGAGATGGGAATGACAAATACATTTGCTTAACATTACTGAGATGCATCGAGGCCAGGCCAAATGATTAGTCAATATTTTAGTGATATAACTAGAATTGGGTTGATATAAGGAAACAGATGAAAGTATAAATTGAGTTAAAGTGGGCATTGTTCATATTTATTGATCAATTTAAAGATATTCTTTGATCAGACTTTCTTTTTCTTTTGTCTCTCTTTGTCTTTGGTTTTTTGAGACAGGGTTTCTCTGTAGCTTTGGAGGCTGTCCTGGAACTCGCTCAGTAGACCAGGCTGGCCTCGAACTCACAGAGATCCGCCTTCCTGTGCCTCCTGAGTGCTGGGCCTAAAGGCGTGTGCCACTACTGCCCAGCTGAACAGACTTTCTTAAGCACCTTGTTTAGGATAGGGGCTAATAGCAATGAATAAAATAGCCATAGGCCTCGACTTTATGCTGAACAGTAGTAACAAATGCAATGAATATGGGCAAAAGAGTATATTGGGTTGATCTCAGAATTAAAATAATCTTTTGGGCTGGTGACATGTCTCAGTGGGTGGACGCACCTGCTGCCAAACCTGACCACCTGAGTGGTGGAGGGACAGAGTTGACTCCCATCTTCAAGTACACGCAGAGAATAAAATAAATAAAATGTAACTGGGTGTTGGTGGCACACGCCTTTAGTCCCAGCACTCGGAAGGCAGAGGCAGGCGGATCTCTGTGAGTTTGAGGCCAGCCTGGTCTACAGAGAGAGTTCCAGGACAGCCTCCAAAACAATACAGAGAAACCCTGTCTCGAAAAAAAAAAAACAAAAAAACCAACAAAATGTAAAAGGGAAAATAAGAATTAACCCAATCCTGGACTGGGGGAAATATGGTTCAATGGAAGAGCAACTACCTGGAATGCCCAAGGGGAAAAAAAAGAATTGAAACATAGCCTGGGAGTTCACAGACATGAAATCACTTTTAAAGTATTTGTTTGGGATGTGTGTGTGTGTGTGTGTGTGTGTGTGTGTGTGTTGCTCGCAGACAGCTGAGTATATATAGGCATCACGTGTGTAGTGCCTTTGAAAGACAGAAGAGGGCACTGGGTCCACTGAAACTAGAATTAGGGGTTCTCTGCATGAATAGCAAGGACACTTAACTGTTGAACAATCTGAAGAGCCCCATGAACTCACTTGCTAGAATAAGACAGATTCTGTAGCAAAGACTACATATGACATAAGTGAGGTATATTGCTGTGCCCAAGTCGTGAAGATCCCCCAAAGATCATCAGAGAGACAGACCCACAGATGGAAACGCACAAGGTTTTTTGTTCTAACCTACTGTAGGCGAGACTCCTTGTAGCAAGCTGACTCAGCAGCCTCCAGAGGGAGCTGAGTTCCTTGTCTACTGCTAGTTTTTTTTAAAAGAAAAAAACTGCAGGGTTACATCAGTGGGAGGGGAGAAATACGGGTTGGTTCCTGATTGGTTGACATTTGGGGAACAATTAGGGGAATTTTTCAAAGTCATATTTTGGCATGAAATACCTGTGTGGCAATTATTCTCATTGGTTGGTGCTGAGAGGGAACCTTATGTGGTTTCTATGGCTTTGTCTTGTTACTTGCAGGTGGCCTGTTGTACATAAATACCAGTATTTTTCAGAACTGAATATCCTGTATCTTGGAGACTACAGGGGAGGTTTTGGTCTCTCCTGGAGTTTCTCTGTGGCCAAACACAGTTTCCAGGAACTATGTGTCCAGGAGCCTAGGGACTCTGGAGTTTCTTTGTGTTCAGTTTTGGCTTTAGGGTCCAGGAAGCTAGGGGGAAGGGTTTGGTCTGTAGTTTTGGCCCTTCGTATATGAGTAGTTTACTAGAAAGGGGGCTTGAGGACACAGAAAATTGTAGTGATACTTTGTTTGTAATCTAACAAATAAAGCTTGCCTGAAGATCAGTGTGCAGAGGTAAGCCACTAGTTAGCTACACACCTAGTTAAGAGCTAAGGCACTAGTTAGCCACACACACCTAAGCAACTAGTTAACCATAAAAGCTGGGCAGTGGTGGCACACACCTTTAATACCAGCACTCAGGAGACAAAGGCAGATGGGTCTCTGTGAGTTCAAGGCAACTCCGGGATGCATGACATTGAGTCAGTCTAAAAGTGAAACAGAGCTCACACCTTTGATCCCAGCACTTGGGATGACATGCCTTTAATCCCAGCTCTAGAGAAGAATACAAGGCAGGAGCTTAGTGCAGTCTCAGGGAGTCAGTTTTGGTGGAGAGCACTGCAGTTGCGGTTTGGTGGATCACCCCTTCTGTCTGAGCATTGCTTGGTGAGAATTCTCCCGTAGCTGCCTGCTTGCTTCTCTGCTCTTCAGCTTTAACTCCAATATCCGTCTCTGGGTTTTTATTATTTGTGCTATTGAAAATAAGATTTAAGAGACGAGCAGACAACTGTGTTCATAGCAGCATTACTTGTAATAGTCAGAAGCTGGAAATAACCTAGATGACCCTCACCCGAAGAATGGATAAGGAAAATGTGGTACATTTACACAATGGAGTACTACTCAGCAGTAAAAAAAAAAAAAAAAACAATGAAATTTTCTGGCTAATGGATGGAACTAGAAAAAAATCCTGGCTGAGGTAACCTAAACCCAGAAAGACAAATGTAGTATGCACTCACTCATAAGAGGATAATAGGCATAAAACAAATGATAACCAGACTATAGTCCACAACCCCAGGGAAGCTATGTAACAAAGAGGACCCTAAGAGAGACATACTTGGATCCACCTAGGTAATTGGGTCCTGAGTAAATTGGGATCTTGAGAAGGAGGGTAGAGGGTGGAAGGGGAGGAAGGAATGGGAGTGGGGAGGTGAACATGAGGGAATGGGATGGTCGAGTTGGGTGAAGGACAGAGAGGGAGAACAAGGAAAGAATTATCTTAATAGAGGAAGCCATTATGGGATTATCAAGAAACCTGGCACTAGGGAAATGTCCAGAGAGCTACAAGGATAGCTCCAACTAGGAACCTAAGCAATAGTGGAGAGGCTACGTTAAATGCCCTTCCCCAATAATGAGATTGATGACTACCTTAAATGCCATCCTAGAGCCTTAATCTAGTAGCTGATGGAAGAAGAACCAGACACCCATAGCTAAACACTGAGCCGAACTCCTGGAATCCAGTTGCTGAGAGAGAGGAGCGATGAGCAAAGGGGTCAAGACCAGGCTGGAGAAACCCACAGAAACAGCTGACCTGAGCAAGGAGGAGCTCATGGACCCCAGACTGACAGCTGGGAAACCAGCATAGGACTGATCCAGACCCCCTGAATGTGGGTGTCAGTTAGGAGGCCTGAGCAGTCTATGGGACCCCTGGTAGTGGATCAGTATTTATCCCTAGTCTACAAATTGACTTTGAGAGCCCATTCGACATAGAGGGTTACTCTCTCAGCCTAGACACATGGGGGAGGGTCTAGGCCCTGTTCCAAAAGTATGACAGACTTTGAAGATTCCCCATCGAAGGCCTCACCCTCCCTGGGGAGTGGATGGGGGTTGGAGGTGGGGGTTGGTGGAGGACATGGGAGGACCGGAGGGAGAAGGAACTGGGATTAGTATGTAAAAAAAAATCACATGAAGCAGAACAAAAAAATAAAGTGATAAAAATAAATAAGAAGATGAACAGAAGAAACAGTTAAACAAGAAAAAAGAGGACATTGTAGAGAAGAGCAGGAGTGTAAACTCATGCAAGGCAAAGAGGGAAGAAATAAATTCAACAGGGGTTGAAGAGATGATTAAATGGGGAAGAGTGCTTGCTGTGAAAACTTGAGGACCTGAGTTCAAATACCAAGCACCCAGGTATACAAGCTGGGCATGATTGCACATGCCTGTAACCTCAGTTTTGTGGGAACAGAACCAAGAAGCCTGGGAGTTCACTGGCCAGCGAGCCTAGCCAAAATGGTGAGCTTCCAGTACAGTGAGAGAGCCTGTCTGAAAAAAAAAGTTGAAGAATAAAATACTGGGAGATGGCTCGGTGGATAAGAGTGTGTGCAATTTAAGCCTGATGACCTGAGTTTGGGTCACGGAATCCATGTAAGAACTTTACAATGATGTGTGTATCCCAAAAGTTCTATAGTGAGATAGGAGGTAGAGGCAGGAGAATGCCCTAGAAGCTCAGGGATCAGCTCAACTGGGGTACACAGAGCAACAAACAAGAGTTCCTCTGCTTCAAAAACAAGAAGGGAGGTCTGAAGATACTGGTCAGAAGTTAAGTGTGCTTACTACTCTTCCAGAAGACTCACATTGGGCAGTTCACAACTGCCTGGAACTCCAGCTCCAAGGGATTGGTGCCCTCTTGTTGCGTGCCTGTGGCAGACCTCCACAGATCTCCATACAAGCACTGTCCCACCTATGTGCCATCACACAGAAACATGCACACACATACACAAAAATAAACGTTTTTTTATTTTTTTAATTATTATTTTCATTTTAAATAGCTTGTTTTACATGTCAATCCCAGTTCCCTCCCCCTCCCCTCCTCCCGTACCCCCCACCATCTCCCCCAGCCTCCCACCCTATCGCCATTTCCTTCCACATAAGGGATATCTAGAGTATGTCATTTCACTCAGGGCAGGGTCCAGGCACTCCCCTAAGAGTCCAGGCTGAGAGAGCATCCCTCTTTGTGTTATGGGCACACAATGTCTGTTTGTATGCCAGGGATAAACACTGATCCAGGCCTTCTCGCTGACACTCACATTTGGGGGGTCCAGATCAGTCCCATGCTGGCCTCCCAGCTGTCGGTCTGGGGTCCAAGAGCTCCCCCTTGTTCAGATCAGCTGTCTCTACTGGTTTTGCCAGCCCATTCTTTGCCAATTTGCTCATCGCTCCTCTCTGTCACTGGGTTCCTTGGGTTCAGTTCAGTGTTTAACTGTGGGTGTTTGCCTCTGCTTCCATCAGTCACTGGATGAAGGCTCCAGGATGGTTATAGACATCAAGTTCATTATCAGGACTGGGCATTTGAGGTGGTCTCTCCACTATTGCTTAGCTTGCCAATTGGTGTCATCCCTTTAGATCACTAGAGGTCACACTGGTGCCTGATCTGTCTTCTAACCTATGATTCCCTCTTCCTCCTATCCTACCCCCCCCAGTCAACCTTCCTGTTCTCCCATGACCTACTCTCTATTCTTCTCCCCCTTTCTATTTCCCAGCTTCCACTCCCCCCCCCGCCCCTCGCCGTGTTCCCCATCTGTTCAGAGGATCTTGCCTCATTTATCTTCTCTTGGGTACCATGCATATCTCTTAGGTTCTTTCCTGTTTCCCAGAGTCTCTGTCAGTGGAAGTGCAGACTGACACTATCCTGATCCATGTCTAAAATCCATATATGAGTGAGTACATATGATGTTTGTCTTTTTGTGACTGGGTTACCTCTCTCAGGATGGTTTCTTCCAGTGCCATCCATTTACCTGCAAATATCAAGATTCCATTGTTTTTTTTTCTGCTGAGTAATACTCCATTGTGTAAATGTACCACATTTTCTCTATCCACTCTTCAGTTGAGGGACATCTAGGTTGCTTCCAGGTTCTGGCTATTACAAATAATGCTGCTATGAACATAGTGGAGAAGATGCCCTTGTTGTATGAATTTGCCTCTTTTGGATATATGCCTAAGAGTGGAATTGCTGGGTCTTGTGGTAGATTGATTCCCATTTTCCTGAGGAATCTCCATACTGATTTCCAAAGTGGTTGTACGAGTTGGCACTCCCACCAGCAGTGGAGGAGTGTACCCCTCTCTCCACATCCTCTCCAGCATAAATTGTCTTCGGTGTTTTGGATTTTAGCCGTTCTGACAGGAGTAAGATGGTATCTCAAAGTTGTTTTGATTTGCATTTCCCTGATGGCTAAGGATGTTGAGCACTTTCTTAAGTGTCTCTTGGCCATTTTAGCCTCCTCTACTGAGAATTCTCTATTTAGTTCTGTACCCCACCATTTAATTGGATCCTTTGGTGTTTTGGAGACTTGCTTCTTGAGTTATTTGTAAATTTTGGAGATTAGCCCTCTGTCAGTTGTGGGGTTAGTGAATCTCTTTTCCAAATCTGTGGACTGCCTTTTTGTCTTGTTGACTGTGTCCTTTGCGTTACAGAAGCTTTTTAGTTTCAGGAGGTCCCATTTGTTAATTGTCGATCTCAGTGTCTGTGCCGCTGGTGTTATGTTCAGGAAGTGGTCTCCTGTACCAACTCATTGAAGAGTATCTCCCACTTTCTTTTCTAAGAGTTTCAGTGTGGTTGGATTTATGTTGAGATCTTTGATCCATTTGGACTTAAGTTTTGTACAAGGCGATAAACATGGATCTATCTGCAGTCTTCTGCATACCAATACCCAGTTATGCCAGCACCATTTGTTGAAGATGCTTTCTTTTTTCCATTGTATAGTTTTAGCTTCTTTGTCAAAAATCAAGTGTTCATAGGTGTGTGGGTTAAAATCAGGGTTTTCAATTCGGTTCTATTTGTCTACCTGCCTATTTTTGTGCCGATACCAAGCTGTTTTCAGGACTATAGCTCTATAATAGAGCTTGAAGTCAGGTATGGTGATGCCTCTTGAAGTTCCTTTATTGTATAGGGTTGTTTTGGCTATCCTGGGTCTTTTGTTTTTCCATATAAAGTTGATTATTGTTCTTTCAAGGTCTGTGAAGAATTGTGCCGGAATTTTGATAGTGATTGCATTGAATCTGTAGACAGCTTTTGGCAAGATTGCCATTTTTATTATGTTGATCCTACCGATCCAAGAGCATGGGAGATCTTCCATTTTCTGGTATCCTCTTTGATTTCTTTCTTTAAAGACTCAAAGTTCTTGATATACAGGTCTTTCACTTCCTTGGTTAACATTATCCCCAGATATTTGATGCTGTTTATGGCTATTGTAAAGGGTGAGGTTTCTCTGATTTCTTTCTCAGCCACTTCATCATCTGTATATAATAGGGCCACTGATTTTTTGAGTTAACCTTGTATCCTGTCACTTTGCTGAAGGTTTTTATCAGCTCTAGGAGTTCCCTTGTGGAGTTTTTCGCGTCACTTATGTAAACTATCATATCATCTGCAAATAGTGAAAGCTTGACTTCTTCTTTTCCTATTTGTATCCCCTTGATCTCCTTTTGTTGTCTTATTGCTGTAGCTAGAACTTCAAGTACAATATTGAAGAGATATGGAGAGAGTGGATAGCCTTGTCTTGTTCCTGATTTTAGAGGAAATACGTTGAGTTTCTCTCCATTTAGTTTGATGTTAGCGGTTGGTTTACTGTATATTGCTTTTACTATGTTCAGGTATGTTCCTGTTATCCATGTTATCCATGATCTCTCTAGGACCTTTATCATGAAGGGGTGCTGGATTTTGTTAAATGCTTTTCAGCATCTAGTGAGAGGATCATGTGGTTTTTCTTTCGCAGTTTGTTTATATGTTTATATCTATACATTGATAGATTTTCTAATGTTGAACCATCCCTGTAATCCTGGGATGAAGCCTGCTTGATCATGGTGGATGATTTTTCTGATGTGTTCTTGAATCCGGTTTGCTAGCATTTTATTGAGTATTTTTGCATCGATGTTCATGAGGGAAATTGGTCTATAGTTCTCTTTCTTAGTTGTGTCCTTGTGTGGCTTGGGTATCAAGGTAATTGTAGCCTCGTAAAAAGAGTTTGGCAGTGAGCTTCCTGCTTCTATTGTGTGGAATACTTTGAGGAGTATTGGAATTAGGTCTTCTTTGAATTTCTGGTAGAATTCTGCACTGAAGCCATCTGGGCCTGGGCTTTTTTTGATTGGGAGACTTGATGACTGCTTCTATTTCATTAAGGGTTATAGTTCTGTTTAGATAGTTTATCTGTTCTTGATTTAGTTTTGGCAAGTGGTATCTATCCAGGAAATTGTCCATTTCCTTTAAATTTTCGAATTTTGTGGAGTACAGGTTTTCAAAGTATGCCCTGATGATTCTCTGGATTTCCTCAGAGTCTGTTGTTATGTCCCCCTTTTCATTTCTGATTTTGTTAATTAGCATGCTCTCTCTCTCTGTCTTTTGGTTAGTTTGGACAGAGGTTTGTCTATTTTGCTGATTTTCTCAAAGAACCAACTCTTTGTGTCATTGATTCTTTTCAATGTTTTCCTGGTTTCTGCTTGATTGATTTCAGCCCACAATTTGATTATTTCCTGGCATCTGCTCCTCCTGGGTGAGTTTGCTTCTTTTTGTTCTAGAACATTCAGCTGTGCTATTAATTCTCTAGTGTGACTGTTCTCCAGTTTCTTCATGTGGGCACTTAGTGTTATGAACTTTCCTCCTAGCACTGCTTTCAGAGTGGCCCATAGGTTTGGGTATGTTGTGTCTTCATTCTCATTGAATTCCAGGAAGTCTTCAATTTCTTTTTTTATTTCTTCCTTTACCCAGGGATGGTGCAATTGTGCATTGTTAAATTTCCATGAGTTTGTAGGGTTTCTGTGATTTGTGTTATTGTTGAATTCTAATTTTAATGCATGGTGGTCTGATAAGATACAGGGGATTATTCCAATTTTTTGTATCTGTGGAGATTTGCTGTGTTTTCTATTATGTGGTCAATTTTAGAGAAGGTTCCATGTGGCGCCGAGAAGAAGGTATATCCCTTTGTGTTTGTGTTTGGGTGGAATGTTCGATAGATGTCTGTTAAAGCCAGTTGGGTCATAACTTCTAATAGTTCTTTTGTTTCTTTGTTAAGTTTCTGTCTGGAGGTCCTGTCTAGCAGTGAGAGCGGAGTGTTGAAGTCTCCTACTATTAGTGTGTGAGATTTTATGTGCGATTTGAACTTTAGTAATGTTTCTTTCACTAATGTAGGTGCCTTTGTATTTGGGGCATAGATGTTTAAAATTGAGACTTCCTCTTGATGGACTTTTCCTTTGATGAATATGAAATGTCCTTCTTCATCTCTTTTGATTGATTTTAATTTGAAGTCTAGTTTGTTAGATATTAGGATTGCTACACCCTCTTGTTTCTTGGGTCCTTTTGATTGGAAAATCTTTTCCCAACCCTTTACTCTGAGGTAACATCTGTCTTTGATGTTGAGATGTGTTTCTTGTAAGCAGCAGAAGGTTCTGTCTTTGTATTCATTCTGCTAGTCTGTGTCTTTGTATAGGTAAGTTGAGGCCATTGACATTGAGGGATATTAATGACCATTGATTGATGATTCTTGTTTGTGCTTGATTTATTGGTAGTGGAGTTATTTTGTGTATTTCTCCTTCCTTTTTCTTTTGTGTTTGGTAAAGTGGGATTACCTATTGTCTATGTCTTCGTGAGTGTAATTATCTTCCTTGGGTCTAGGTTTTCCTTCTAGCACTTTCTGTAGAGCAGGATTCATGGATACGTATTGTTTAAATCTGGCTTTTTCATGGAATATTTTGTTTTCTCCATGTGTGGTAATTGAAAGCTTTGCTGGATATAGTAGTCTGGGCTGGCATCCTTGTTCCCTTAGCATTTGTAGGACATCTGTCCAGGATCTACTGGCTTTCATAGTTTCCAATGGGATGTCAGGTATAATTCGGATAGGTCTGCCTTTATATGTTACTTGGCCTTTTTCTTTAGCTGCTCTTAATATTTTCTCTTTATTCTATAGGTTTGATGTTTTGATTATTATGTGGCAAGGTGGCTTCTTTTTCTGGTCCAGCCTATTTTGTGTTCTGTAAGATTCTTGTATTTTCATAGGCATATCCTTCTTTAGGTTAGGGAAGTTTTCTACTATGATTTTGTTGAGTATGTTTTCTGTACCTTTGAGCTGTATTTCTTTGCCTTCTTCTGTACCTATTATTCTCAGGTTTGGCTTCTTCACGGTGTCCCATATTTCCTGGATACTTTGTGTTAGGGATTTGTTGGTTTTCAGATTTTCTTTGGTTGATGACTGTATATCCTCTAATGAGTCTTCAACACCTGAGATTCTCTCTTCTATCTATTGTATTCTATTGGTGATACTTGCATCTGTAGTTCCTGATCGTTTACCCAGCTTTTCTATTTTCAGCATCCCTCGTTCTGTATTTTCTTTATTGTTTCTATTTCAGCTTTCAATCCTTCAACTGTTTGAGTTGTTTCCTTCATTTTTTTGGTTGTTTTTTCTTGGTACTCTTTAGATTCTTTGAGAGATTTGTTTATTTCTTGAATTTTTTCTGCCATTTCATGGATTTTTTGTTTGTTTTTTCTTTTATTTCTTTAAGGGATTTCCTCGTTTCCTCTTTGAGGGTCTCTATCATCTTCATAAAATAATTTTTAAGGTCTGTCTCCTCTGCTTCGTCTATGTAGCGCTTTTCAGGTCTTGCTGGCATTGGTTTTCTAGATTCTGGTGGAGTCATGTTGGTCTTTCTATTGCTGAGTGAGCTCTTATTCTGTCTTCTTCCCATCTCTTCTTCCAGTGGGGGCAGGTGGGGTCTTTCCGTCTCCACTGGTCTCCTTCTTTCCTGTAGCTGAAGCTGGGGATGCTGACACTGAAGCTGAAGCTGGGGTCACCGGAGTTTGGGGCCTGGAAGGGCTGATGTTTTTCCTGTGTGTGCAGGTCTTCTGGATGCCAGGAGCGGCCCTGGAAGATCGAGGGGATAGGTGTTGGGTGGGGGATGGGGAGAGTGCCCCCGGAGACCCAAGCTCACCTGAAGCTGGGATCGCCGGAGTTTGGGGCCTCAAATATAAACGTTTTTAATAGAGACTAACACTTCAGTATGCTCCTTCATACATACACAATACATAAGTAAATGTAGTTTTTGAAAGAGTGAAAAGGGCCAGAAAGATGACTCTGAAGGTAAAGAGGCTTGCAATCAATCAAGCCTATCGACCTGAGTTGAATGCCCCAATCCTCATGGTGAAGGGACAGAACTAGCTCCCACAGGTTGTCCCCTGACCTTTACATGAGCAGCATGGCAAGCAACTGCGACCCTCAGCACACAAATAATAAATAAATGTTGTTTAATTTTTTAATGGTGAAAAGTAATAGAGGAAACCACCTGTGTTGTTCCCCAGCCCCAGGAGGTCTCTGTGAGTTGCTGGTCAGTCTACAAGTGCAACCTGTTTTCCAGTCCAAGTGCTTCCTTTTTCTAGTCCTGGCTTACTGCCCCGGCCTTGACCTACCGACATCAACATTCAGCAGGAGGAAAACATGCTCTCTTTTTTCCATTGCTGTAAGCCTGTATGTAAGGCTGCTCCCTCCCTACAAGGGGAAGACCTCTTAGCACTTACAATGAAGACACACACACACACACACACACACACACACACATTTTCCTGGCAGTAAAGGCAGCACATACATTCTCTTAATACAAACAGCTGGACGTCTTGTCTTTCTTTTCCTGATACCTTGAACTTGCTTGAGGCATGGGCACCACACACCTGAAATTAAACTCTGATGAAACCTCTACACACACACACACACACACAGACACACACACACACACATACACACACACACAGACACACACACACACAGACACACACACACAGATATGATATGTAAATAAATAATGCTTTAAAATTTTATCTACTTATACATGTAAAAGTATTTTGTCTGTATGTATATATGTATGTGCACCTCTTAAGTTTTACCTGAATGTTTTACAAGTCACATCTCCTTTGAGACATGAGGAGCCCACTTTTTTCAGATCTTATATGCTTTTCTGGTCCTGAGATAAACATTTCTGGTATCCTTGCTATTGCCAGAGAATTTTTCATTGTGTCTGTATGGGTATATAAACTGGAAGCTTTGTGAGATTGGAGAACAACTGTTTTTGAAGAATAGAAGTCCGTAAGAAAAATACCTGTGCGTGCTGATTCAATCCCTTTATCCTCAGATTCTTTTAGTCAATCCTATTTAGTCAGAAACTATTTCATTTAGCACATCTGAAGCCTGAGTCCTGCTTCTTGCTGTCCAGAAAACTGAGGGGTTCCCATCTCTGTTTTCCCCTCTTGACAAGGTCCACCATTTAGTTAATCATTCCCAGGCAGAAATCTGCCAAAATTGCTGCTTATGCTTAATTCCTACTCCCATACTACATAAGGATAGGAACTGACCAGACTGTTAGAACTATGACTGAGGGGCACCCTAAATTGACATTAGATGACTTACAAGGGACTGAAACTTGTCTACTATGCAAAACCTTTAACCTAGACACTTTCCCATATTCTGATGCCTGCTATTCTCCCTTCTGGGTTAACTCATTTGGACAACAGTGATATTACTAGGCATCTGAGACTACTTGGTGGTCATGTGTATTGGGCTGCTGATGTGTTCGCAGCTACAGCTACAGTGCTACCCTACTTCACAACGATCCGAGGCTAAGGGCTAAGGATGAAAATAAAGACAAAGACAGCAGCTCATTCTTGCAAGGAGAATGTCATTTATTATTACTAGGGTAGAGCCTTATATACCAAGGTCAGGTATGATGGAAAAACACCAAGGTCAGAAGCCTGCCTTCCCAGGGCCCTCCAGCAAAGGGTGGGCCAAAAACAGGAATTAGCATTTAGAAAAGAAACAGGCCTTACTGGAAGGAGGGGATGAGAAGTGTTTTGCTAAAAGCCTCTCGTAACAAGCAGTCAACAGAACCCCATGGGGGAAGGGTGCAACAAATCTCCCTTTTATATATAATTAAAAAATGAGCATCTGCCTTAGGTTGCCCGGGAAATTAACATCTATCTTACCCATTAATGAGAAGTCTGTCCAGGCCTCATAAGCCCTCTGTTTTAGGTTGGTAGATGACCCCAGGACATACCTGTCATTGATAACTCATTTGTCTTGCTGGCTCAATCAGGCCTGCACTGAAGGATTATCTGTTCACAAGGAAATTATGATCTGCTTTGTAAGAAAATGGCACTGGGCTTGTGGCCTTTCCATATGGCAAACTAGGGCTAAAGACTGTGCTGCCCAGGGTCATAATCCCGAGGGCTAGCAACCCATTCCGTTTCTCAAGTAGTAGACCTGTCTGTTGCAGTCCGGTTAAGAGGGGGGTCTCCCAAAAGGGAGGCACCCTGATCTCAGTTAGAATAGCCAATTAAGTCCATTTGTTAATTAAGATTTAAAGTGCCCAATTGTAATTAGTATAAATTTGGGAACTTAAGGTAGAGGCATCCCCTCTGGGGGTTTATCCAGCATGCCTGCTGTGGCAACTGGCTAAGAGATAGGGAAGCCAAAAACTGCAGCCACTGTGATGTCAAAGTCACTCCCGTGTCATGTGAGGATGAGTTGGTTCTCTCCTGACTGTTCCACTGGAATAGGCATGACACCTGGAACATGGACCACCAAGGCTGATCATCAGCTTCTCAAGCGGCATTCCTGGAGGAGATAATTAAACATTTCTCCCGAGAGAGTATTATTGAATATAGCAAATGTCCAAGCAGGCAAATCCATCCTGAGGGCTGCCTTTCCTAGGCTATGGTTGAGGCTGATTATCTGACACTGAAGACCTGCCAGCATCAGGACAGGCAGGTTCCTCATTAAAGCCTAATGAGTCTATTGGTGGCTGATGAGTATCAGCAGGAACAGAGTTCACACAACGCTCTGGAACCCAAATTGGGTACTCACCATCTTGTGGGAAAACACATACAGACCCCCGGGCCCAAACCAAAACCAGATCTTGTCCTCTCCAAAGACCCGAAGTCAGGTCTTTCCATTTAACTAGAGGTTTTTTCTGTACAGCAGGCCACCAATGACGATCTGCTGCGGAGTTGCCAGAAGCATTCACAATTAAAAAATTTAAGATATAGAGAATAAGTGATAGAGTAGAGTGAGGGGAGCGAAGGTGGTCCCCAAGGTCCCCCTTCTTTACTTTAGCTAAATAGGCTTTTGAAGTACGATGAGCAGGTTCCACAATAGCCTGTCCTTGGGGGTTGTAAGGAATTCCTCCAGTTTTGGGGGAGATGTCAAAATCTAGACAAAAGTGGTTGAAACCTCTTCTGACATAGATGGGCCATTATCCGTCTTAATTTGCTTTGGGACCCCCATGTAAGCAAAAGCCTGTAAACAGTGGCTCTTTTTTTTCAGTAAGAATTTTATTTTAAAAATATTTTTCTTGTTAGACAAATCAGAAGTACTTTAAGAATAGCTGCAAAAAGCAATTCACTTTAAGACTATTCCAGGATGGATAAGAAAATACAAGTTCTTTTCTGAACAAGCTTGATCACCTGAGTTCAATGCCCAGGTACCACGGTGGAGGGAAAGGACCAACTCCTGAACATTGTCCTCAAACAGTGGCTCTTAACATCTTTCACTTTTTCACCTGAGTGGGCAGAGGCGAATATCAGGTGGGAAAAAGTATCTACAGAAACATAGACAAATTGTAATTTGCCGAAGGATGGCACATGTATTACATCTATTTGCCAAATGTGGTTAGGCAAAAGTCCTCGAGGATTGACCCCCAGGTGAGGTACAGGAAGGAATTCTACACAAAGAGGGCAATCCTTAACTATTTGAACAGCCTGTTCTTTGGTAATCCCAGTATGAAAGCGCAAAGACCCTGCACTAAGATGAAAGCGCTTGTGCAGGAATTGTGCTTCAGTGAGTTCTTGTAAAACCACACCAATATGAGCATACCTGTCAGCCATGCTATTTCCTTTGCTGAGGGGCCCTGGCAAAGGGGTGTGGGCCCTAAGATGTCCCACAAATATAGGTTTGCTCCGTTGCCATAGCAGACCTTGTACCTGTAATAAACTTGTATCTTAGAGATGGGAACGACATAGGCAGCAGTCTCTAAGGGTTGGATAATATGAGCAACATATTGACTATCAGTATAAATGTTTAATGCTTCTGTAGGGAAGAGCTGTAGAGCCAAGTCCAGGGCTGAGAATTCTGGCTGTCTTAATGTTCGGATAAGACACGACTACAGTTGTACCTTTAGAGGAACCATCTGTGAAAAAAACTCACCCCTTAGAAATAGGCTGAGGGACCACAATTTTTGGGAAGATTAAAGAATGCATTTTAAAAAGGAAACTAAATTGTTGGACTGGTAATGATTATCAAAACAACTCTGAGTAACAGAGAGAAAAATGGCCCAGTCACAATTATTATTTTGTAGCCATTCTATTTGTTGACAGGACAAAAGTGTAATAACCTGATCTGGCTCTTTACCAAAGGTTTGTAAGGCAATTTTTGTGCCTTAAACAGCAGTGCAACTATAGCTTGGGGGATAGGACACCACAGATTTAGAAGGGAAAGCTCGAGAGTGAACCCAAAGAATGGGATTCTCTTGCCAAAAAACTCCCGTAGGAGCATGAGCAGAACAAAACACTAACAATTTTAGAGGCTGGGCATGGTCTATATAATCCAAATGAGCCCTTCTAAGGCTTTTTCAATCAAATGAATACACTCCCGTCCTGCTGTAGTGAGGACCCTGGGAGAGTTGGGATCCAAATCCCCTTGTAATATATCAAAAAGAGGTTTAAGTTGCTCGGTGGTAATTTTTAAGCTAGGTCTGATCCAATCGGTATTTCTCAGAAGCTTTTGAAAGTCATTTAACATCTTAAGGGTGCCCAGGCAAAGACTGACCTTTTGAGGGCGCACCCTGTTATGAAGCAAGCGGTGTCCTAGATAATGATATGGAAACTCCTTCTGTACCTTCTCTGGTGCTAATTGTAAGCCAGCTAACCCTAAGGTGGTCTGAAGATCCTCAAAGGCAGACAGTAATAGCTTTTTTTGGCGCAGCCAACAGAAAATCATCCATATAATTATTTATATATAATTGAGGATTTTTTTGTCTGACTGGTTCTATAGCCTGAGAAACATAAATTTGACACATAGTAGGGCTGTTAGCCATGCCTTGGGGCAAAATTACCCACTGATATCTCTTATAAGGCTCTCTTAAGTTCAAAGATAAAACACTGAAAGCAAAACGCTGACAATCAGCAGGGTGTAAAGGAATATTAAAAAAAAACCAATCCTTTAAATCTATCACAAGCAGGTGCCAGTCTTTAGGGATGGCCACAGGGCTTGGCAGCCCTGGCTGGGTGGCACCCATGAGCATCATGGTCTTATTAACCCGTCTCAGCTCTTGTAACAGACTCCACTTACCTGATTTTTTCTTAATAACAAATATGGGGGTATTCCAGGGAGAGGTCGAGGGGACAATATGACCAGCATCGAGTTGTTCCTGAACCAAAGCAAGAGCAGCCTCCAACTTTACTTTGGATAGGGGCCATTGTTCCACCCATAGGGTTCATCATTTCTCCAAGTGATAGAAATTGGAGGTATTTGAGGCTGTGGAACAATGGCACCTGCTAAAAATGTCCCAATCCTCTCTGGTCTCCAGGAGATCTCTGCACTGGGGGTTTCAGACACAGGCCGGGGGTCACCCTGTAGACTCTTTTCAATATCTTTGCCTGGGCAATAGCCTTGCTCCCTAAGCATGCGTTGTACAAGGGATGTGGTCAGTATGGCCCCCATGGCCTTTAAGATATCTCTGCCCCAGAGATTGGTCAGAATGTGAGGCAAGATAAAGGGTTGAAATATACCAGAATGTCCCTCACCATCTTTCCAAGTTAATAGACTGGAACTTTTACTAGGTGACTTTGCTATGCCTATGCCCTATAAGCTGCTATCTGATTCTTGTAGGGGCCAAGCTTGGGGCCAGTGGTTAAGAGAAATGATGGATGTGTCTGAACAAGAATCCGCAAGTCCCTGAAGGGTCTGTCCCTCCATAGTTAGGGTCATCATTGGTCTGGACTCCATAGTGGACATCCAACAAGCCACAGGTCCTGTAGATCCAAAACCCCCTTCTCTTACAGGCTTAAGGAAGGGATTATTAGTTGTAAACTTAGGGGACAAAATTAATTGAGCAATTCTAGCTCCTTGAGTTATAACAGTGACTCCCTTGCCAGCTTCTACCATAATTTTGATCTCTCCTTCTGTATCTTCATCAATAACTCCCGGAATGACTCTGACTCCCTTAAGTAGAGCACTATTCCTTCCTAAAATCAACCCAATTGAGCCCGGTGGTAAAGGGCTGTTGACTCCCGTGCCCAAAGCTTGGGGTCCCATCTGAGGAGTCAAAACTGCTCTGGTAGAGGAACAGAGGACCAGTCCTGTGCTACCTCTGACAAGGTCCTGGATACAAAGGGGTTCCTCTGAGGTAGGACCTGAATAGGGTGGGGAACAGATGTATCTAGGGCTCTGTACACCTGGGAGTAAGGAGTCCAGAGCGGACCCCGATTCCCATTTCCTGAAGGTGGCAGAGGGTAGCCCTGTGCAGTAGTCTTAGATCGACAATTTCTGGCCCAATGATATCCTCTTTTACAGAGAGGGCAGAGACCTGGCTCTGAATGAGGGGGTGCAAACAGAGTCCTTAACAGGACAAATTTTCTGAAAGGGGCCTGTTTGCTTGCATCTGAAGCACATCTTAGGCCTGACCCCCTCACTGATATTTCTACTTCCCTGCAGAGCAGCAGCAATAACTTGTCCCATAATGTGATATCCATCTATATCTCTACAATTGGGAATATAATCATTGAGGCTCCTGGTTTTGTGAGGCCATAAAGCATCCTTACAGTATTTGTTAGCGTTTTCAAAAGCTAATTGTCTTACTAAAGGCGTAGCATTTTCTTTTCTTTTTTGGTTTTTCGAGACAGAGTTTCTCTATATTGTCTTGGAGGCTGTCCTGGAACTCGCTTTGTAGACCAGGCTGGCCTCGAACTCACAGAGATCCACCTGCTTCTGCCTCCTGAGTGCTGGGATTAAAGGCATGCGCCACCAACGCCCGGCTCATAGCATTTTCAGTATCCCCAAATATACGACCTGCAAGTTGTAGGAACTGGTCCACAAACTCAGAAAAGGGTTCAGACAGTCCCTGTAGGATCTTAGAAAGTTGGTCTCCTGCAGCCTTATGAGGCAAGGCTTTCCATGCACGGTCAGCGGCTGCTGAGATCTGTGCATAAACAGCTGGGTCATAAATAATTTGCGGACCTAGAGTTGTATAGGCTCCTGTGCTGCTAAGCAATTCTAAATTCCTATCAGGAAAACCAGCAGCTGCGTTACTCTGCACCATCTGGTTACACAGTTTTTGGTATTCACCCCTACAGATCAAATAATCTCCCCCAAACAGCATAGCGCGACACAATTGTTGCCAATCACTGGGGGTACAATTTAAGGCTGAAAAGGATTCAAAAACAGCCAGAGTGAAAGGAGCATGAAGCCCATATGCCATAATCACCTCCTTTAACTGTTTTATATCCTTAAGGTTAAGAGGGGAGTGTTCTCTTTGATTTTGGCCTTGAGGATTAACTGTCCCTACAACTGGAAACATTACTCCGCCTTTCTGCATTTCAGGAGGGGCTAAAGGAAGACAGAGAGAACTGGAATGTTCAGCATTACAGGCAGGGAGCGTGGCTCAAGGGAGCATTTTTAAAACTTGTATTTTAATTTGCCGACACCTTTCTCAAGTCGAGGCTTTTTGCCTTCCTCCATCTTATTCCCTGAAGTAGAGGGAGAAGACTCAGAGGAAGAAACATTAGAAGTTTGAATTGATCTAAGTTCTTCAGTTTCATCCCCTGAAGAAGAGGGAGAGGACTCAGAAGGGGAAGCACTGGACGTTTGAATTGTTCTGACAGACTCTAGGTCTTGAGCCTCTGTGAAGTCTTCCTGACCTGTTCCTTTATTACAGTATTATCACTAATAAGCGCGCCCTTAACAAGAGGCCACAGAGAAAAGACAACAATTGGTATGTAAAGTTCTTTGTAGGTCCACTCTAACCTGGTTCCAATCAAGGGAATTAAGATCATCAGAGACCAAAAACTAAGGGCTAACTTTATGTATATTTTTTAAGAAGTCCTTAGCTGTCTTATGTCTCATAATTGTGCCCTGGCATTGTAAAAACTGTATCAAATGGTCCTTCAAAACAGGGTAGGAACTAGCAGCACCCATACCTAATATACTCACTCCTAACCTTAAGAAGAATGCTGGCTGGCTTTCTATGGGGGTGGGCTCTCAGGAATTCCCTGACAATTTTGACACCAATGGGTCAAGTCAGGGCTGGAGCCTAACTCTAAACCACCTCTCTACGGGGGCTGACCCATTAACTGGGGACTAACATTTTAAATCACCCCTCTATGGGGGCTGACCCACCTTCTAGGGCCTAACTTTTTAAATCACCCCTCTATGGGGGCTGACCCACATCCTGGGGCCTGACTCAGTACCCTAAACTTGGTACCTTTATCCAAATACACCCTCCTACCTTACTTGCTGGCCAGCATTCAGTTTTTCTTCTTTTCCAGTCTGGGTGGGACCTCCATCTGTATCGAGCAGCCGGTGTGTTCACAGCCACAGTGCTACCATACTTCACAATGATCTGAGGCTAAGGGCTAAGGATGAAAATAAAGACAAAGACATCAGCTCATTCTTACAAGGAGAATGGCACTTATTATTACAAGGGTAGAGCCTTATATACCAAATTCAGGTATGGTGGAAAAACACCATATGTTCCCAGGGCCCTCCCGCAAAGGGTGGGCCAAAAACAGGAATTAGCATTTAGACAATAAACAGGAACTTGCATGTAGGCCTTACTGGGGGGAGGGGATAAGAAGTGTTTTGCTAAAAGCCCCTAGTAACAAGCAGTCAACAGACCCCCATGGGGGAAGGGTGCAATAATCATGTACTAATAGTTTAACTAAATGTGCTTTTTCTGATGCCTTATAATCTGAGAAACACCTTTTATGCATTATAGTACACACTCTGTCCTAGGTATACATATATAATGAGGAAGAAGGGAGACTACATTTTAATATGGACCCTGAACTAAAAAGAAAGACAAAAGAGCTATGCCTGTTATCATCCCATTCCTGTATTGTAAAGAACCTGTAACTAAATAGACATCATGAAATGACAAGCCACACCCACAGCCTAAACATCTCAGTGAACTACTTCCATAAGTTAGAACAGCCAGTCTGAAACTGGAGTTACACAGTGGGTTCTACACACACACACACACACACACACACACACACACACACACACACACACACACACAATATATTTGTGTTAGCTAGTTTTATGTCAAATTGACACAAGCTGGAGTCATTGGAGGAGAGAACCTGGTTGGAGTGGCATAGCCAGCTCAATAGCCATAGGCACGCCAGCCTTTATCATGGGAAATAAATATTTTAAGGAACTAAGTAGACAATTTGATCAGGACCTAGAGATATCAAAACTTTCCAATTCTGAATTAGAACAACAGAGTTCCTTGTAGAAGTGGTCCTAAAAACCAGAGAGGATTACACTTGCTTCTCATGAGAAAGGAGGTCCATGTATGGTTTTGGAAGAAACCTGTTGTTTCTATGCTGATAGATTGGGACTAATTATAAAATCTTGCTATAATTTGGGAAAACCTCAAAAAGACAGAGAGACCAAGACATGAATCACATAATTGGTACCATTTCTCGTGGTTCCCCTAGCTAACTACTCTGCAATCAGCACAGACTGGGCCTTTAATTCTCATTCTGATTGGATTAACGTTTGGTCCCTTCATCTCAAATTCCATGGCAAATTATATAAAACAAGGAATAATCTGGTCAAATTAATGGTACATAGGAACAGCTTCACCTCTTTCAAGCAGGATAAGTTCACAATTTAACTCATTGACTAAGAGCAGTGGGGAATATAATAGAGACCCCAGACCTTAGTACAACTGACTCCATGATGGAGGTCCCAGTTAGATTATAAAAATCAGCATGTAGACAGTACCACCTGTCAAAATGAAAACAAGACCTAACCCATCAATGTCCATAGTTCTTGGAAAGTCTCTAAATGTACTAAGCTTGCCTTTTAGCTTCTGTAGTCCTGCTTCAGGCTAACTGTTCTTGTTAACACAAGTATGTCAACCCAGGACATAGCTTTTTAGTGCTTAAGCTCACCCTGAGAAAGGCTTGGGGCTATGCTGGGATTCCAAACACAGTGTAGTTTCTGGATGGCTAATAAAGAATTTCTATTGACTTAAACCCATGTCTGAATAATCCTTTCTGGTGAATACCCCAAAATACCACTAAAATAAGCAAATAAATGTAATAAAAGAAAAATTGAGTAGGTTGAGGCATAAGGTCATCTGTAGTCTAGGCATTCAAGGCAAGCTTGGGAAATACAAAAAGACTGTTACAAGAAAAAAAGTAGAGCAGCTGTTCCGGAGGCAGCATCAGGTAAACAGGCTGGCTTTGGGCCTGTGTTCCAGTGCCTGGGGTTTGCCTGGGAACTGCACAGAGCTTCCAATCCCGGCGGGAGCCAAGCACCCCAGACTCCAGGACTTCTCTCCCACCAACGAGACCAGGAAACCAGAGGAGCCAGGGAGACCAGGGGAGCAGCTGTTCTGGTCACAGGATCAGGTACAACAGGATCCAGCATAGGTTCCAGGGGACCAGGTAGGAGGCTAAGCACCCCAGATTCCTGTTCTTCTTCTCCACCCACGGGACCAGAACGAGGACAAGGAATAGAAGAACCACCAGATTATTGGACTTGCTAGCACCCACCAAAAGGGAACTCTGGTCCCCAGACCAGTAAGGGGCTCTTACTGCACCCACTAGAAAAAGAGATGGGAAAGAGACAATACAAAAACATACTCAGCAACAGAAAAACAAATATGACACCACCAGATTCTAGAGACTCCACACCAGCAAGACTCCAACATTCCAATGCGAACGAAGCAGAAGAGAACGACCTTAAAACCACTTTCATGAAAATGATAGAGGCCCTAAAAGAGGATATAGGAAAATCCAAGAATGCAAGAATTGGAAGAAAAAACAAACCAAAAAAGGCAGGAAATGGAAGAAGAAATGAAGCAAAAAATGCAAGAAATGGAAGAAAAAAACAAAGCAAAAAATGCAAGAATTGGAAGAAGAAACATACCAAAAAAGGCAGGAAATGGAAGAAGAAACAAAGCAAAAAATGCAAGAAATGGTAGAAAAAACAAAGCAAAAAATGAAATGAATGGAAGAAGAAACTAACCAAAAAAGGCAGGAAATGGAAGAAGAAACAAAGCAAAAAATGCAAGAAATGGAACAAAAAGCAAACCAAAAAATGCAAGAAATGGAAGAAAGAACAAACCAAAAAATTCATAAAAGGCAACAAATGGACGAAAAGATAAACCGAAAATTGCAAGAAGCAATGCAAACACTGCAAGGGTTGAAAACTGAAATAGAGACAATAAAAAAACACAATCTGAAGAAAGGTAGGAAATAGAAAAGCTGGGCAAACAGTCAGATATTACCGATACAAGCATTACCAACAGAATAGAAGAGATGGAAGAGAGAATCTCAAGTGTTGATGATACACTAGGAGAAATTGATTCATCAACCAAAGAAAACCTTAAGTCCAACAAATCCTTAATACAAAACATCCAGGAAATATGGAACACCATGAAAAGACCAAATCTAAGAATAATAGGTATAGAAGAAGGAGAGGAAAACCACCTCAAAGGGGCAGAAGATGTATTCAACAAAATCATAGAAGAAAACTTTCCCAACCTTAAGAAAGACATGCTAATGAAGGTACAAGAAGCTTATAGAACACCAAATAGAGTGGGCCACAAAAAAATCCCCTTGCCACATAATAATCAAGACCCCAAATATACAGAATAAAGAAAGAATATTAAGAGCAGCTAAGGAAAAAGGTCAAGTAACATATAAAGGCAGACCTATCAGAATTACACCTGACTTCTCCATGGAAACACTGAAAGCCAGAAGGTCCTGGATAGATATTCTACCAACACTAAGAGACCATGGATGCCAGCCCAGACTACTATACCCGGCAAAGTTCTCAATCACTATAGATGGAGAAAACAAGATATTCCATGACAAAACTAGATTCAAGCAATACGTATCCACTAACCCAGCCCTACAGAAAATTTTGGAAGGAAAACTCCAACCCAAGGAAGCTAACTACAACCAGAAAAACATAGGCATTAGAGAATCCGTATCTACCAACAGCCAAAAGAACAAAGGGGTGAAATTCTACACATAACTCCACCAACAACAACCATTCCAAATCAAAGAAGTATGAGCAATCAATGGTCATTAATATCCCTCAACATTAATGGCCTTAACTCACCCATAAAAAGACACAGGCTAGCAGAATGGATTAGAAGACAGAACCCTTCCTTCTGCTGCATACAAGAAACACACCTCAGCCTCAAAGACAGACATTACCTGAGAGTTAACGGTTAGGAAAAATTTTCCAATCAAATGGACCCAAGAAACAAGCAGGGGTAGCAATCCTAATATCTAACAAATTAGACTTTGAAATAAAATCAATCAAAAGAGATGAAGGAGGCCATTACATACTCATCACAAACGAAATCCACCAAGATGAAGTGTCTATCCTGAACATCTATGCCCCAAATACAAAGGCATCCACAATCATAAAAGAAACATTATAAGAACTTAAATTACATCTGAAGCCCCACACAGTTATAGTGGGAGATTTCAACACACCACTCTCACCACTAGACAGGAATACCAGACAGAAACTCAACAAAGAAGCAAAGTGTCTAATAGAAGTAATGACCCAACAGGGATTAACAGACATCTATAGAACATTTCATCCACAGAAAAAAGAATATACCTTCTTCTCACCACCACATGGAACCTTCTTAAAAATCGACCACATACTTGGCAACATATCAAACCTCAGCAGCTACAAAAAATTGGAATAACTCCATGCATCTTATCAGACCACCATGCTTTAAAATTAGAATTCAACAACAACACAAATTGCAGAAAATCTACAAACTCATGGAAATTGAATAATGCTAAACTGCACCATCCCTGGGTCAAAGAAGAAATAAAAAAAGAAATTAGAGACTTCCTCGAATTCAATGAGAATGAAGACACAACATACCCAAACCTATGGGACACTTTGAAAGCAGTGCTACGGGGGAAGTTCATAGCACTAAGTGCCCACATGAAGAAACTGGAGAACAGTTATACTAGAGAATTAACAGCGCAGCTGAAAGTTCTAGAACACAAAGAAGCAAACTCCCCCAGGAGGAGTAGACGCCAGGAAATAATTAAATTGAGGGCTGAAATCAATAAAGTAGAAACTAGGAAAGCAATACAAAGAATCAATGCAACGAAGAGTTGGTTCTTTGGGAAAATCAACAAGATAGACAAACCTTTGTCCAAACTTACCAAACAGCAGAGAGTGAACACGCAAATTAACAAAATCAGAAATGAAAAGGGGGACATAACAACGGACTCTGAGGAAATCCAGAGAATCATCAGGTCATACTTTGAAAACCTGTACTCCACAAAATTCGAAAATTTAAAGGAAATGGATGACTTCCTGGATAGGTATTACTTGCCAAAACTAAATCAAAAACAGATAAGCAATTTAAATAGACCTATAACCCCTATGGAAATAGAAGCAGTCATAAAAAGTTTCCCAACCAAAAAAAGTCCAGGTCCAGATGGCCTCAGTGCAGAATTCTACCAGAAATTCAAAGAACAGCTTATACCAATTCTTCTCAAAGTATTCCACACAATAGAAGCAGAAGGGTCTTTGCCAAACTCTTTCTATGAGGCTTCAATAACTTTGATCCCCAAACCACACAAAGATACAACTAAGAAAGAGAACTTCAGACCAATATCCCTCATGAACATTGATGCAAAAATACTCAATAAAATACTGGCAAATCGGATCCAAGAACACATCAAACCAATCATTCACTACGATCAAGTTGGTTTCATCCCAGGGATGCAGGGATGGTTCAACATACGAAAATCCATCAACGTAATCCACCATATAAACAAGCTGAAAAACAAAAATCACATGATCATCTCACTAGATGCTGAAAAAGCCTTTGACAAAATCCAACACCCTTTCATGATAAAGATCTTGGAGAGATCTGGGATAACAGGGACATACTTAAACATAATAAAAGCTATATACAGTAAACCAATAGCCAACATCAAACTACATGGACAGAAACTCAACGCAATTCCTCTAAAATCAGGAACAAAACAAGGCTGTCCACTCTCTCCATACCTTTTCAACATGGTACTTGAAGTTCTAGCTATTGCCATACGACAACAAAGGGGGATCAAGGGGATACAAATTGGGAATGAAGAGGTCAAACTTTCACTGTTTGCAGACAATATGATAGTTTACATCAATGACCCAAAGAACTCTACCAGGGAACTCTTACAGCTGATTAACACCTTCAGCAAAGTGGCAGGCTACAAGGTCAACTTAAGAAAATCAGTAGCCCTACTATATACAGATGATAAAAGGGCTGAAAAAGAAATCAGAGAAACATCACCCTTTACAATTGCCACAAACAACATAAAATACCTTGGGGTAACGCTAACCAAACAAGTGAAAGACCTGTATCGTAAGAACTTTGAATCTTTAAAGAAAGAAATTAAAGAAGCCCTCAGAAAATGGAAAGATCTCCCATGCTCTTGGATAGGTAGGATCAATGTAGTAAAAATGGCAATCCTGCCAAAAGCTGTCTACAGATTCAATGCAATCCCCATTAAAATCCCTGCACAATTCTTCACAGACCTTGCAAGAACAATAATCAATTTTGTATGGAAAAACAAAAGACCCAGGATAGCCAAAACAACCCTGTTCAACAAGGCAACGTCCGGAGGCATCACCATCCCTGACCTCAAGCTCTATTATAGAGCTATAGTCCTGAAAACAGCTTGGTATTGGCACAAAAATAGACAGGTAGACCAATGGAATCGAATTGAAAACCCGGGTATTAACCCACACTCGTACGAACATCTGATCTTTGACAAAGAAGCTAAAAATATACAATGGAATAAAGAAAGCATCTTCAACAAATGGTGCTGGCATAACTGGAGGCTGGCATGTAGAAGAATGCGGATCGATCCATTTTTATCGCCATGCACAAAACTTAAGTCCAAATGGATCAAAGACCTCAACATAAATCCAGCCACACTGAACCTCTTAGAAGAGAAAGTGGGTGGTACCCTTGAACGAATTGGTACAGGAGACAGCTTCCTGAACATAACACCAGTAGCACAGACAGTGAGATCAACAATTAATAAATGGGACCTCCTGAAACTGAGAAGCTTCTGTAAGGCAAAGGACACAGTCAGCAATACAAAAAGGCAGCCCACAGAATGGGAAAAATACTCACTAATCCCACATCTGACAGAGGGTTGATCTTCAAAATTTACTAAGAACTCAAGAAGCAAGTCTCCAAAACATCAAAGTACCCAATTAAAAAGTGGGCTGCAGAACTAAATAGAGAGTTTTCAATAGAGGAGTCTAAAATGGCTGAGAGGCACTTGAGAAAGTGCTCAACATCCTTAGCCATCTGGGAAATGCAAATCAAAACAACTCTGAGATACCATCTCACTCCTGTCAGAATGGCTAAAATAAAAAACACCAACGACAATTTATGCTGGAGAGGATGTGGTGAAAGGGGTCACTCCTCCATTGCTGGTGGGAGTGCTAACTGGTTCAGCCACTTTGAAAATCAGTATGGAGATTCCTCAGAAAAATGGGAATAAACCTACCACAAGACCCAGCAACTCCACTCTTAGGCATATATCCAAAAAATGCCCATTCATACAACAAAGATGTCTGTTCCACTATGTTCATAGCAGCATTATTTGTAATAGCCAGAACTTGGAAGCAACCTAGATGTCCCTCAACCGAAGAATGGATAGAGAAAATGTGGTACATTTACACAATGGAGTACTATTCAGCAGAAAAAAAAATGGAATCCTGAGATTTGCAGGCAAATGGATGACACTAGAAGAAACCATCCTGAGTGAGGTAACCCAGTCACAAAAAGAGAAACATGGCATGTACTCTCTCATATATGGATTTTAGATATAGATCTGGGGAGTGCCAGCCTACAATCCCATGGCCAGAGAGTCTGGGAAACAGAAACTTCATTCAGTGGCAGATGGAAGCAGAGGCAGACTCCCATGGCTAAGCACTGAGCTGAACTCAAGAAAACCAGTAACAGAGAGGGAGGACTGATGACCAAAGGGATTAAGACTGGGCTGGCTTAACCCCCAGAAACAGCTGACCTGACAAAGGTTATCTCTTGAATTCCAGGCATCAGCCTGGGAATCCAGCATGGGACTGATCAAGACCCCCTGAATGTGGGTGTCAGTGAGGAGGCCTAGGTAATCTATTGAGCCTTGGGCAGCAGATCAGTACCCATCCCGAGTATACACACAGACTTTGGACTCCCATCCAACAATGTGAGGTGCACTCTCACCCTGAACTCTTGGGGAAGGGTCTAGGCCCTGCCCTATATGAAATGACAGACTATGGACACCCCCATGGAGGGCCTCACCCTCCCTGGGGAAATGAGGGGATAACGGGGGGGGGGGTTGGGGGGAGGGCACGGGAGGAGGGGAGGGAAAGGGAGAGGGACCTGGAACTGACTTGTGAAGCAACCTTGTTTCTTATCTAAATTTAAACTGAAAAATAAATAAAATAATAATAATAAAAAAGAAAAAAAAGTAACAAGGAAACTTCCTGGAGACCAGTGTGTGTGTACCAATTACATACAAAAGTCAGCTCTGACACAGTGGTTAATCTGCCTGCTTTAGTTCCAAAGTGAAAACAGACCCATTTCTGCAGCTCTGATTGGCATAATTCTCTTTCCTACCAGTTTAACCAGAGCAGCTCATTTTTCTTAAATTGTCACTGAGGAGAAAGTGACAGGCAGGTGCAGGCAGCAAGTGGGATTTGACTTACAGAAGTTTAGTCTTAAGGAAGTGCAGATCTGAGAAAAGAGTCATTTAAACTTAAGGCAGATCCAATCATGTGTGTGTTAAGGGGATATTCAGTCTCAATTAGCTGTTACTCTTTACAACATGACTATGTAACTGCCCAGAAAGGACATGGACATGGATGACACCCAAAGGACTGAAGCAGGAATTTGGATTGTGGAAATGGAAGTTAGAGCAAATTAATCTCTCTCTCTCTCTCTCTCTCTCTCTCTCTCTCTCTCTCTCTCTCTCTCTCTCTCTCTCTCTCTCTCTCTCTCTGTCTCGCTCTCCATCCCCCTCTCTCGTGTCAAGTGTGTCCAACTTGCCACCTATAAGCTTCATGCATCCCAAGTAAGCTACCAACTCATTTTTAGATGACAATATTATGTCACAATGTCAAAAGGTTGCATATACCTAATACAGTTGGCCTTGACCTGAGTCTGGTCTCAAATATGCAAGCCTCCTATCTTTGCCTCTCAAGTTCTGGGATTACAGGCTTGTGCCACTTTGTACAGCTTCAGGGCAACTCTTCATGTCTGTGTACACTTTCATCAGGAGCTGCTTTATGGTTATAGCAAGAATTACCTAAGAGCCTTCCAGATTAAGTGACTGCAGATTCAGCTCACTGGTAGAGCACTTACCTAGGAAGGACAAGGTCGTGGAAGGTCATGGATATAGTTCCCTAGCTCCGCACCACTCACTGCCAAAACTTTCTTATAAGAGACTGCAAAAGTTGTTCATTGTAGCAGCCCATGAATGTAATCCCAGCACTCTGGAGCTGGGGACAGGAAGAAAAGGAGTTTAAGGCAACCCTAGGTAATATGAGACACTATCTCAAAAAAAAAAGGTGACTTACATTCTCAAAACCTGAACTGCATGCTCTAAAAACCAATATTCTCACAAAATACTTTTTTGTTTTTTTATTTAATTATTCCCAGAATATTTCTGTGCTGGTTAAATTTGTTTGTTTGCATCATCTTGACACACATTAGAGTTATCTGGGAATAGATAACTCAACTGAAAAAAATGCCCTCAGTAAGACTGGTTTGTAGGTAAGGCTGTGAGGGCATTTTTAAGAACTTTAAGGTTTGATGTGGGAGGGCCCCGCCCACTGTGGTGGTCCTTAATGATACAAGAAAGCAGGCTGAGCAAGCCACGGGGAGCCAGCCAGAAAGCAGCTCTCCTTTACGGTTTCTGCTTTAGTCCTTGTCTCCGTGTTCTCACTTTGAGTCCTTATTATGGTTCCTCTCAATGCCCGTGACTCAGGATGTATTAAGTCAAATAAATCCTTTTCCTCCCCAGCTTGCTTTTGATGACTATTTTATTAAAGTAATAGGAATCAAGTAAGGCAACTTCTCAACCAATACTGACTCGTGATTCCTAATAATTCGACTAGGAGACTGGCTTTGCTAGGATTTCTTCTCAAATAATGAGTTGAACCTAACTGTATACATAGAAATTTGATGACATTAGGTCTCTAAATGTATGGAAAGTCTTCAGACTCTTAGGTCATGCCATTTAATCATGTTTATGCATCTGTCAGCAGTGAAAAATGTGATAGGATCAAAAGAAATGGATGGGTAGAGAGGTGGAAAGATATGGGAGAAGTTGAGGGAAGGGAAAGAATATGGATAAGATTTATTGTATGTTTTTTTAGAATAAAAATTTATTTGTTAAGAAAAGGTGAAAGGATGGTCTGGGGTGAGGGTTGAAAGCCTTGGGTGCTCTTCCATAGGATCAGGGTTAGACTCCCAGCACCTACACATGGCTCATAACCTTGTGTAACTTCAGTCCCAGGGCATCTGATGCCTTCTTCTGGCCTCCTCAGACATGAAAGTAGTGCATGGACATACATGTTGTCAGAACACTCATACACATAAACACAAATAAATCACATTTTGAAAATGTGGCTGGAGGTTGTGGTAGTGTTCTGTTGGCCAAAATAAATTCAGAACAAAATAGAGTGCTATAGTCCAACAATTAGTAAAGGGAGGGAGGGGAGAGGGGCAAAGAAGCTGGAGAAAGTGTGTTTGGAAGAAGAGACAAAGCAAAGAATTTTTTTTTATGTATCCCAGGTCTCCTCTTGCACCAGGCCTGCTGAGTTCAAAAGGGCAGACTAAGGTCTAGCACCCCATCTTGTGTTTTTAGAAAACAGATTTTATGGGCTGGAGAGATGGCTCAACAGGTAAAGACACTTGATGCCAAGCCTGAAGACCTGAGTTCAATCCCTAGGACCATATGGTGGACAGAGAGAACCAGTTCCCACAAGCTGTCTTCTGTCCTCTTGTGTTGCATGCCCACAAAATAGAAAGGTAAGTATGAGGCCCTCAGTATAACCCATATTACTACAACCACCACAACATTCTCTATGTCCAAAAGTGGGCCAAGCCACTTGATGGAAAGAGAACTTATTCCTGTTATGTGAGTGCACACACACACACACACACACACACACACACACACACACACACACACACACACACAGAGGCACAATGGATGAATGTACTTTTAAAAAATATACAAATAGCTTTCTGCACTGCCCTGGAACAGGTCCACACGGCATTGTTCTTGATTCCCATCGTAACTTAAAAGGGAAATTTACACAATGTCCGGAGCCCTTGATGTCCTGCAGATGAAAGAGGAAGATGTCCTCAAGTTCCTTGCTGCAGGAACACACTTAGGTGGCACCAACCTTGACTTTCACATGGAGCAGTACATCTACAAAAGGGAAAGTGATGGTATCTACATCATAAATCTGAAGAGGACATGGGAGAAGCTGTTGCTGGCAGCCCGGGCCATCGCTGCCATTGAGAACCCCGCTGATGTCAGCGTTATCTCCTCCAGGAACACTGGGCAGCGAGCTATGCTGAAGTTTGCTGCTGCCACTGGAGCCATTCCAATTGCTGGCCATTTCACTCCTGGCACCTTCAGCAACCAGATCCAAGCAGCCTTCCGGGAGCCACGGCTTCTGGTGGTCACTCACCCCAGGGCTGACCACCAGCCCCTCACTGAGGCGTCCTACGTCAACCCGCCCCCCGTTGCTCTGTGTAAAAGACTCTCCTCTGCACTACTTGGACATTGCCATCCCATGCAACAACAAGGGAGCTCACTCAGTGGGTCTGATGTGGTGGATGCTGGCCCCGGGAAGTACTCCGCATGCGTGGCACTATCTCCCGAGAGCACCCATGGGAGGTCATGCCTGACCTTTACTTCTACAGAGACTCAGAGGAGATTGAGAAGGAGGAGCAGGCTGCTGCCCAGAAGGCTATGACCAAGGAGGAATTTCAGGGTGAATGGACGGCGCCAGCACCTGAGTTCACTGCTGCTCAGCCAGAGGTGGCCGACTGGTCTGAGGGTGTGCAGGTGCCCTCTGTACCCATCCAGCAGGTTCCTACTGAAGACTGGAGTGCCCGGCCAGCCACTGAGGACTGGACAGCAGCTCCCACGGCGCAGGCCACTGAGTGGGTTGGAGCCACCACTGAGTGGTCCTGAGCTGCTCTGCGGACACCCGAGCAAAGGGAAAAAAGATGGAAGGAAAATAGTTTCTACAAGCTGAAAAAATATACAAATATAGGGGAAGAGTGGAGCAAAAGGGGAACAGGCTGAAGTGGTTAACCCAGAAATTAAAGGAAATTTCCCTGTAGAAAATGGAGAAATTAAAATTGATGAGAATCTAACCTCTGATGGAGAATAGGAGGCCACACTTGATTAGTCACATGTTATGTCTGTCAGTAGTCCCTATCTCTCTTATTGTCCAATACGGAGGGCTCTTTTAATTAACTATTTATAACGTGACAGGGCAAGACAGTGAAGAGGTTCCTCCATCTTGTAATCTTGCTGAGACCATTTGAGGTTTGACTAGAACTTGATCTCCGTGGTGAGAAGTACTATGGAAAATTACCCAACTCAAGATACCCCAGGTAACTGAGTTTCTTGGCTTGTGTTAAACTGTCTGCTTGTGCAGAGCCCTCTCCATGGCTTTAATTTTTACACTTATTTGCATATATTTGTGTGCATGTACATATACTACAGCAAATGTGTGGAGGCAAGAGGAAAACTTTCGACAGGCTTTGGTGGTGCATGCCTTTAATCCCACTACTCGGGAGGCAGAGGCAGGTGGATTTCTGTGAGTTCGAGGCCAGCCTGGTCTACAGAGAGAGTGCCAGGATAAGCTCCAAAGCTACACAGAGAAACCCTGTTTCAAAAACCAGAAAAACAAACAAACAAAACAAAAAAATAAAGACGACAACTTGCAGGAATAAGTTCTCTTCACCAGCTGTGATACAGGGATTAATTCAAGCAGTCAGAATTAGTGGCACAACCTTTACCCAATGAGCCATTTTGCTGATCCCAGGCTGGATAGTAAACAAACTTTTTTTGAGGACATCCAAGAGTCATTCATCCTCCAAAATTTGTTGAATAAAAAAAAACTGACAAAAATCTGGGGCATGTGGGGCCCGGAGCTTCTGTCCTCTCTAGCAATAGGACAATTACTGAGCTCCTTAACACTGTTTTTATATGCGGGGCGTTGGTGGTGCACGCCTTTAATCCCAGCACTCAGCAGGCAGAGGCAGGCTTCCAAAGCTACAGAGAAACCCTGCCTCGAAGAAACAAAACAAAACAAAACAAAAACCCACTGCTTTTATATTTCAACCTATAGAGTTTAGGAATATGTTATATGTGTGTATATTTGTGTGTTAGATTTTAAGAAATTGTGTTTGTTGGGGGGGCACATGCATGTGCTTGCTGGTGCCCAAGGAGGCCAGATGAGGGCATGGGATCTGCTGGAGCTAGAATTACAGGTGGTTGTGAGATGCCTGATGCTTGGAACTGAACTCTGATCCTCTGCAAAAGCAGCAAGTACTTGTAACCTCTGAGCCTTCACTCTGGCCTTGGTATAGGAATATCTAAGCAAACTGGGCCCAAATTCACTAAAAATTATCACCATATCTGCAGCTTCTTCTGATAACTACACACTACACACAGTATAAGGAAAGCCTAATAAACTCTCCCTAGAGTGAAATCCTTGCTGTGTGCAGTGTGAAGATTGGAGTTTGGAACTCTAGAACTTCCATAAAAAGCCAAGGAAGCATGGCAGCTGTCTGTATTTCCATCACTCAAGAGCAGGCTGGCTAGTTTGACTAGCAGGAATTGGCAAGTTCAAGGTTCAATTAGAGATCTTACCTCAATCAATAAAGTGGAGAGTTACCTGAGTCTCTGTTATGATGACGTTTTGCTGCCAGCCTGATCCCACAGCTGCATCAGTCCCAAATGAACACTGAGAGACTTATATTAATTATAATACTATTGGCCAATGACTAGGGCTTCTTACTGCCTAGCTCTGTCATAATTGCTAACCCATTTCTATTAACCTAAGTATTCCATGTGATCTTATCTTACTGGAGAAAGGTCCAGGGACCTGTCACTCCTCTGGCATCCTACATGGCAACTGCTCTCTGCCTACCTCTCAGAATCCTCCTCATCACATAGACCCTCTTATCTTGCTGCCCTATTGGCCACAGTGTTTTATTTATCAACCAATAAGATAAACATATACATCAGACCATTCCCCATCAAGTCTCCATTTCCATTTGCACACATGTACAACCATGCACACACCACACACATACACACACACATGCACACACACAGAGTACTACAATACAGATATGCTACATTTCCATGTGCATGCACACCACACACACACACACACACACACACACAGACACAGAGCACTACAGTACAGATATGATAAAACCAAGCACCTATGTACCTCAGACAGGAATACTGATTGCCGTGCATTCCTAGTCAAGTTTGGGATACATAGTGAATACCAGGGAAGTTGGGCCTATAATAACAAGCCTGTCTTAAATGAAACAAAGGGAATAAAACTAAAAAGATAACCTGAAAAAGTCTTAAACACTGGAAATTTCTGGAAAACATTCAAAGTTCAATTTGTGCCCTATCTTCAAGCTATATAGTTGTCATCTAATTCATTGTTATACTTTATTCTAAATATGTGCATGTGTGTGAGTATGTGCATAGGAGTGCAGAACCCCTTGGAGGTCAAAAGCATCAGATTTTCTGGAGAATTACCAGGGGTTATGAGCCACCTGACCTTATTACTGGGAACCAAAGAATTCTGCAAGTGCAATGCAGCTTGCTCCTCATTATGGAGTCATTTTCTCTAGTCTTAACTTTTTATGATTGTGTGTGTTCTGAGTACAGGCTGTGGAGGACACATTTTGGAGTCTTCTCTCCCCTTCCATCCTGGAATTGAACCAGGGTTTTCAAGCTTTGGAGGCAAGCATTTTAATCCTCTGAGCCACATGCCCCAGTCCCTGGATTGTTCTTTGTTCTAATTTTAGAGAAATTTCCAAGTTGTAAATGTTTTAGCCATCCTCCAGCCTGACATATTTTGGCAGTGTCTTCATTATGACACAACTATTCTAGAAGGATGAAAACCCAGTTAGGACTTTCCAACACTACAGGCTAAAATCAGGGCAATCAGACACTTTGACCTTTAAAAATATTTATTTTTATGAGTGCTCTGTCTGCACCTGTGCCTGCATTACAGAAGAGGACATCAGACCCCATTGCAGATGGGGTGAGCCACCATGTGGTTGCTGGGAATTGAAATCAGGACTTCTGGAAGAGCAGCCCCGACACTTTGACTTTTGAGCTATCTCCCTCATCAGAAGTAAGTACGTTTTTAAGTGCTTATATAGTGTGTTCTGGGTAAATTTTTCTTTTACCCCAATGCTAAAACATAAATTGGTTCAATTAAGTGAGTCTATGTATTTTAATTAAAAAAATTGTGTAGGGCACGGAGTGGGGGGGTGCTTAAGCCATGCCCCAAATGGCAGATTTTGATGATCCCTCATGGAAGGCCTCACCCTCCCTGGGAAGTGGAAGGGGGATGGGGTGGGGGAGTCTGTGAGGGGTATGGGAGGATGGGAGGGAGAGGGAACTGGGATTGATAAGTAAATTAAGATTGTTTCTAATTTAAATAAAATTTACAAAAAATATGTGTATGCATGTTTTGACTATATGTTTGTCTGTATACCATGAGTGTGCCATGTGCACAGGGTAGTCACAACAGTCTCAGATTTCCTGGCACTAGAGTCACAGACAGTTGTGATCCACTGTGTGGGTGCTGGGAATTGAACCTGGGTCCTCTGGGAGCACAACCAGTACTCTTAACTGTTGAGTGCTCTTTCCAAACTTGTTTTAAAAATGATTATGGGAATCATAATGTTAACTCTCTGTGAATTACTTTGCAAATTTCCCAGGTTAGAATGGTAGGGAATGCAACTCCACCCAGTATTCCCTAAACAGCAGCAGCAGTAGGGTTACACAGTTAAATTGTATTTAATCATACAAAGTAAACAGGAGGAACAGGTTGGTTCCTTTTCTTTTTTCCATTAGCAACTTACAATTCTTTTGGTGGGATTCCCAATTGATGTTTATTTCATTTTCTATTACTCCAAATGCCAATTTAAAAAATTCACTTTACAAATATTGAATAGGGGATGAAATATGATGAGGTTTACTTATTCCATTTCCAACTCCTTCCAAATTTTACTAATTTCACAAACATGGGGCAGGTAGTCAACTAACATAAGCATAGTGCCGAGAAAACTGTGAAAATCTTGTTGCAGATTTTAGGCCTGACTACTCAGACACTTCATCTTCAGGTTCACCGGGTTCAGCTTCCGCTTCAGCATCCACCGGTACTCCGAGTTCCTTCCTAAGAGGAATAAAATAGCAAATGTTCAAGATTTTGTAACAGGTAAAGTGAAATACATTAAAATGGTGTTGACCCTCTCGCCTCTGCTTCTTAAGTGCTTGGGCCCTACAGCTTCAGACTATGAAGGAAAGGGAAGTAAGCTCGGAGAAGCCCAAGGCATCCCTGGAAGAAACTTCCCTCCCCCTAAAGCAAGAGATATACCGACCGCACAAACACGTCAGGGAACTGAGCACGCTGGAAGATACGCTCCAGCTCGCTAAACTGCAGCCCGCTGAAGGCACGGCAGATCATATTGAGATCAGCATCATCCTGGAGTTGAGGCATTCTGGCTGTAGCCTCCAGGGCTGGCTGGTCCCGGTCCTGGTCACCATAGCCCTTGTTCTCCTCGTCATTCTTAGTGCTGTGTTCTTCCATACCCGCACCTACAAAACCAAAACCGCTGCCACCTTCTGCAGCTACTCACAAATCGAGTTTGGGTCAGATTTGATCACCACCATCGCCTCCTCTCCTGACATTGATCACAGGCAGCTTTGCTTTTGAAAAGGAGGGTAAGAGAGAGATCGCGATGCCAAGAGATCAAGAGACAGACGACAGACAGAAAAACATAAAGGTGTTCAGTCCCACACCCCGCATCTAAAGGCTGTCACCAAGGAGCAGTGTCGGTGGCGTCCCAACAAAGCTTGTGTTTTGGGGGTATAGCTGCTGAATCCCCCCCGGAGGTTTCTTTGGTGAAGGGCTCACCAATTTCCCAACTGTAGCCCAAGCACCGACCTTTGCCTTTTTCCAGGGAAGTATCAACTCCCAGGTCCTGGTAGTTGGAGTCCTTGTGCTCGAACTCACGGGGATGATCCATTTCGAAGGTGTCTGAGCGCTTTTAGGGAGTCTGCTCTGCGAGACGGCTGCTAGGGGTCTGCTCTCTGTGCCACCACCAACCGTTCTGCTCCAAGCTTTGAGAGTCGAATGAACGTACGACATGAGGGGATTGTGTCAACTGTCGACTGTGACGTTCACAGCGCTTGTGATTGGACGGCCGTGACATGCTCGATGCTGGGGATTGGACAGCTAGGACACGCATAAGGTTTGTGATTGGACAGACTGTGGTACATTAGACACTACAAGGGCTGGAATGTTAGCCGAGCGGTGGTGGCGCACGCCTTTAATCCCAGCACTCGGGAGGCAGAGGCAGGCGGATCTTTGTGCGTTCGAGGCCAGGCTGGACTGATAGCCTCCGAAACAATACAGAGAAACCCTGTCTCGTAAAAACCAAAAGAAAAAAGAAAAAAAAGGGCTGGAATGTGCATACGCAGAACAACAGGGATTGGGCAGACTGCAGATTGCATGAGATTGTGGGGACTGGGTGGCACACTTCCGGGTATGGCTGCTGGGAGGGCCAATTTGTGGCTTGTGGGGGGAGGGGCAGAGGAGGGAGAGTGAAATCTCATGTAAACTTCTGAGCCTGTGGTGAAAAGCCTCCTACACCCTCACCTGCCCACACTTGAGGTGTGCATGTGTGTTTGTGATGCCACGCTTTTGTGCCTTAAAAGCTAGAGTGACAGAGACTGATCTTAGTCTATCAAAGCTGAGCTATTTTGGAAGAAAGGCAACAGTTTTTGCCCCAGAGTTCTGGCCCATTCGTTCCCAAAGTCTGTAATTTTAAATAAGCTGAATCAGGCATTAGTTGACACACTGAGTTTGCCCAATCACATATGAAAAGCTGAGCGCACGATGTGTGGCAAGGTGTCTGGGTTGCTGGAGTTTGGGACTCCGTATGCTTACATGAAAGCTCCCTGCTTTGTTTTAAATATTTTTATTTTCTGTTACGTTTGTTTATGCGCGTTTGTACGATACCATATAGAGGTCAGAGGACAACTGTCACAAGTTCCATCTCTCCTTCCATTACGTAGGTCTTAGGGATTGTACTTAGGTTTTCAGGCTTGCCAGCAAGCCCCTTAACTGCCGAGCCATCTCCTCTGCCCAGACAGTCCTTTTTCAAAATGCTCCAGTGCTCTGTGCTGGTTGTGTTGAACACTTCCCGGTGTTGACTATCCAAGAATGCTTACACTCTAGGGGATCCTACTTTGTTTCTAGGTAGGACTATATACAGAGCATGCGTTACCTGCATATGTGTGCTCTGCTGCTGTGTCTGGCCCTGGCATTAGTCCTCCTACTGTGGCTACAGATGCTCCACTGAAACAGTGCTGGTGCTGTTGACATGGGTTAGTACACTCTCAAAACTGGATCCTCCAACTTTTACTCCTCTCCAACAACCTCCCATAACCTTCCTGAGATGGTTAGAGGAACCCAGCCCTCTTGGGGAGCATTTTTATTAGATGTTAAATGCTATTACATAATGTTAAGACCGCTACTGTTATTTTTGTGGTAGTTGTTGTAATTTAAAAAGTGCTGCACGGGAGAAAGATGCCATGTGGCAGAGTTCACATGGAGGGGTTTTATATTAAGGGAAAGGGAATGGGAAAAGGAGAGGGGAGGGGAAAGCCCGGCTTCTGGGGACAGGAGCAGCAGAAGAGAAGAGAGAGGTGGGGAGGGAGCAGAGAGTCAGTCAGAGAAGCAGAGAGAGAGAGACAGAGAGGGGACATAGTGAATGTGTACAGGCGGTGTTCTTAGTGGCTGCAGCTGAGGACATATCCTGTCAGAACCCCAAGGGCAGGCCAGTACAGATGCCTGAATACTAACATTCCTCCCTTTTTATCTACTATAAAAAAGTGAGAGGTTAGAAAGGGGTAGCAGGCAGGGATAAGGACACTGTTCTCAAGACTACTTGTTGCTGACCTGGGGGGGGCATACATCTTTGGGGGACCTGGGAAAGCTGGGGTGCTGACCACTTCCTGGGGTAGCCGGCTGATTCATTTCACTGTCCAGGTTCTGTGGAACCATTAGATGCCTCCTGGACCTGGCAAAATGCTGTTCTTGGTGGATCCAATGGACTTCCTAGGGCTAACAGCACCTGAATCACCCGGACATGTTTGATAGTCTTGTGCCTCCAGCTCTGTGGCCAACAGACAGTCCAGTAACAACAGCTGATTAGGAATGGTCAGTGGGTCCCCAGAAACATCCTAATGGGAGCTCCCATGAGTGAGGCAGAGAAGTAAAACCCAGGGGTCCACAATTCCTAGCGTCCCAGGAATTCAGAGAGGGCCAATTTTGAGATGGAACAGGTTGCTCAATAGTTTGTCAAACACAGAGCAGGGACCAAGGGCTCTGAGCCCAAGAGAGACACAGTCGCCTGGTACCAGGACTTTGAGAAAAGCCAGCAGGCGAGGAGATGACTCTGCTTGAGAAATGAAACCTCACATCCTGGGGAACGGTCAGAAGTGAGTAGTCCCACCAGAGGCCCAACTGCCAATACTGAACGGAAGGCAAAGCCACCAGCGAACGAGTAAGCAGATTTGTTGCGAGTGAAATAGCAGATCTATTGAGGGTGGATCAGGTGGATAAGGTTCCATCCTGAAGTGATTACAAAGTGCCGGGAAGTGGATCTTTGGTGGGTTTATTCCCCATGAGTGAGGCAGAATAAGATCCAACAGCTTTTTATCAAGCAAGGATCACAGGAAAGGCACAAGCTGCCTGGTGATCATCAATCAAGGGACAGGAGCCTAAGGACCCGAGGTTCGGAAATGAGTCAGGCACAGGCTGCCCAGTGAGTCGTCAGGCAAAGGACGACGGTCAAGGGCTCTGAGCCTAAAAGAGCCATGGTTGCCTGGTACCAGGGCTTAACAAGGACAAAAGGTGAAAAACCATGCTTGAGAGACCTCACTTGGGGCAATAGAGGTGGGGAAGAGGGAATGACTCGCCAATTATGCTGGTTTTGGATGGAGGGACCCAGCAATTCGGAGAAGGGTGGCTGTTGTATGTGGACCAGGTTCAAGGATCCCAGCGTGTCTCAAACTGCCTGTGGGCAGGAAAAACTGCCAGGAGAGCCTTTGCCAGTCAGGGAACCAATGGTGTAATTTAAAAAGAGGTGCATGAGAAAAAGATGCCATGTGACAGAGCTCAGATAGAGGGTTTTTTTTAAAGGGAAAGGGAATGGGAAAAGGAAGGAGAGGAGGGGGAAGACTAGCCTCTGGGGACAGGAGCAGCAGAAGAGAAAAGAGTGTGGGGGCAGAGAGGCAGGCAGAGAAGAAGAAGAAGAAGAAGAAGAAGAAGAAGAAGAAGAAGAAGAAGAAGAAGAAGAAGAAGAGAGACAGAGAGACAGAGAGAGACAGACAGAGAGAGAGATGGGTGTTAAGAGAAGCTTTTCTTTGTCAGCCGCTTTGGTATATCCCCCGCCAGCCGCCTGGGCTCTGCTGCATTGTAGTCCCCAAATAAACACACAGGAGGCTATATGAATTATGAAGCTGTTGGCCTTGCTTGTTTCTTACTGGCTAGCTCTGACTTAAGTAATTACCCCATAATTGTTAATCTAAGTATGTCTCTTACCAGAGAGGTTTCCGGGCTTCCTACCCTAATGGCGTTACATCTCGAACTCTTGTGTTTCTCCTTCCCAGAATCCTCCTGGACTCCTAGTCCCTCCTATCTAGATTCCCTATTGGCCAGACAGTGCTTTATTGGCATAAGACTTCCCCAACATCTCCTCTTTTCTGTTTAAACAAAAAGAAAGGTCTTAACTTTAACACAGTCAAATTGTGTATAACAGAACAGTTATCAAATAAGAACATAGTTACAATATTTTAGCAAGATTTAAAGAAAATATCATCCATCCCATCCTTGTGAGTCCAAAGTCCTATATGTAGCTTATCTCTTATCATAACTAAGGAAAACTATAATTATAGCTATCTGTCTTCAACTCCATCAAAGACCACAGAAGGATAATATATAAACACTAGGATTGACAGAGGTAGATATCTTACTGCCTGGACAGTCACCCGAAGTTCCTCTGTAACGTTGGGGCATCCATCTTCAGCCCATAGGCCACAATGTATCCAGAAGATTTCTCAGCCAAGCAGGAAATTTCAAACTGTCCATCTGCATCAGCAGTCTGTCAGTCATTTTTCTTTGTCCTGCAGAAAGTCTCTCAGACTCTTCCATGAAGCAGGAACCCTGTAAGACTGAGTTCATCAATCACTTTCCTGTGGGTCCTGCATGTCCAGATTATACAACAACAGTCAAGCAGTCCAGGCAAGAGCAGTTTCTTGCCCAAATGGCTAATCTTGCCATGTTGAAAGCAAACTCCATAACAAGTTTCTTCGATGCCACCTTCCTCTCAGACGTAATTGGTGCTGCCAGGAGCAGACATTTCTCATTGTCAAGAAAAACCCTAAACCATTTTTAAATGCCATTTTCTGAAGGTCTTTGAAAGGTTTGAAGACTGCCTATCTATCTCAAATATATTTCTGTATATCTAGAAAACCTAACTTACCTAATTATAAATTCTATTATAAGTAACTATAGTCTGTATTCAATTATGCATTACGTTTTAAAAGATCAGTATAAGCACAATACTTAATCAAGAGGAGAAATATACACATCACAAAATTGACCTTGAATTTGTATCAATAAATGAAAAACCATACTCATACCATAATTCCCCTTTTTACCATTAAAAGAGATTGGCTGTGATCATTAGCCAATTATAAACAACCCCATTTAAATGAAAACAAATATTTATAAACAAGATGGGAATTGGGACGTCGCTCATTCCAAACTGCTTCCTGCTGGAAGGGAGCGCCGTTCATACCATGGGGATCATGACAAAACTCAGAAACCTGTATAAGTCCATATTTTCGGGGTCTGTAAGACTGCATCATCTTAGCTGTTTCAATTGTTGGAACATCTGATCCACTGCTTCCGGGAGTCTTGGTTCGTCAAACCACAAAAGCCTGGAAGGAATCCTCAGCTTTTCATTTTCTGTAGAAACATAAGCAAAAATTCCTTTTCCGAGTAACATATCCTTATACTTAAATTTTGAAGTCAAGGCATTTTTAAAAGATAGAAGTTGGATTAATTCAGCAGCATTTATAATCAAGTGTACTTTAGCAGCTGTTCCTTCCTTAGCAATCAAAAAATTGAAAAACACAATAGCGTACAGTATCCAGACTCTCTGTGTATTTTCCATCTTTACGTGGTTTATTTATTTATCTATTATTACTTTATTTCTTTTACTTTTATTTCTTTTTCTTTGAGACAGGGTTTCTCTTTGGAAATCTGCTTGCCTCTGCCTCTGGAGTAAATCCTACCGGCATGCACCACCACAATGCCGGCTTTTGTATTTATATACCACTTTGCTGTTTCATTGTCTCTCTCAATCTCACGTATATTTTTAAACACACTGCAACCCTTTAGAGGCTTTCCTTTATCCAAGTCTGAGTTTACAGTAAATCTTTATGTTTTTCTGGCCACGTGTCTTATCTGTAAAACCTCGGCTGTTTTAAACTGCCGGTTTTTTTTTCAAGATGGTGGGCGTAAGCGTGATTCCAGCTTACCGCCTCATTCCATGCTGACATCCAGCAAAAGCTGCCACTTCCAGCCGTACGTACAACTTTTCAATTGTTAGCAGAGTCTCTTAAAACAACCTTGCTGTTTTTTTTTCTTTTTATGCCGAGTCAGGAAGACTCCGGTAAGCGAGCCACGTGAATCTCGGCTTGTCGCTAGCAAAACAGAGCCCACCTGAGAAAAATACTGCTACCAAAATCTGTGCTTCTCTCTGTTCTTATGTTTCTAAAATTCCTTTAAAGCTTTTGTTGTTTTGCGTGGAAATTCAATCCCACTTCTGACACCAAACTGTAAGCTCCAATGGACACTGTAACAATAAGCGACACACAATTACTGAAAGTAAAACTAAGTATTTATTGTAGAAATTACTCACAAGATAGCAAACAAGTAACCCAGATGAGCCAAGCAGTTTTCAGCTGCCGAACCGGAAGCCAAACTCCAGGAAAAGAGACCGAAACTTCATGTGTGCTGTCTTTTATACCTTCCCCCGTAACGCCCCCCTAGCCATGCCCAAAAGTGGGCCTGGCTAGTGATGTAGTTCCACCTAGGTACATATACGTCTTTACGTCCAGCCGTATATGTCTTTAGTCCTGCCTAAAGTGGGTGTGGTTAGCAGTGTGGTAAACCGCCCTTTTATTACCTCATCTGTATGCGCCTCTAATAAGTCACATGTTTAATGGCGGCATACAGACTTCCTCCTACAGATGGGGTTGGGCAGAGTCCTTTTAAAGGGGAACATAGTGAATGTGTACAGGTGGTGCTCTTAGTTGCTGCAGCTGAGGACGTACCCTGTCAGACCCTGAAGGGCAGGCCAGTATGGATGCCTGAATATTAACAGTAGTACATACTTATTATCCCAGCATTTGAACAGCTAGGGCAGGAGGATTAATACTGTTAAAGGGTACATGAAGAGAAAATCTCCTGAGATGCCTGAATAAACCAAATGGAGTCTTTATTACCACCTGCAGGGCTGTCCAAAGCAGAGTATCAGGAAGTAGTCTCAATCTCCAGTTTGAGTTTTTAAAGGCGAGGACCGTAATTGTGATCTATACAGAAAGGCAGTTCCGTATATCTGCAGCAAGAGTTGCTTACGGAAGCAGAAAAGTAGCAGTTAAGTGGCCAGGGTCACATGGTATAGGAGTGTATGACTGGTCCAGAGACCATTTTACTCTAAGAGTTTATGACTGATCCAGAGAGCCATTTACCATAGGGACCTATGACTGGTCTAAGTGACCAGACACCAGAAATTAACATATGCCAGTTGTCGTGTCAGAGGAGCAGCAGGTGGCAATTGAAGTTCAATGTGTCAGTCCACCAGGAGGATACTCTCTGATGGTCAGTCTTGGTTAGACAAGGCCCTGAGACCACAGACGCTAGAATGTCTTCTGCTTCTGCTGTGTCTCTATATGTTTGCTGCTGTGATCTTTCTCTGGTATCTGTCATGATGTAAAGTAGTGTGTTTATGTCATGGAAACATCCAAATCTCCTGGGCATTTTTATTTGTGGATTTTCATGAAGATAATTCCTTCCTAAGATGTACTGTCTAATTGATAATAGTAATGTTAGCTTATATGGAGTTTTGATGAGTAAAAATAAATACAATGAAATGCTACACAGGTAGGGCCTATGAGTTTCATTTAAGAAGCTACATAGACCATAGCTCAAGTTAAAGATTAAGGAAAACAATTGAGTCTCCAGGAGACAGGCTGGTTCTAATTGTCTTAATGCTGAAAGACACAGTCACAGTCTCAGTGTGCATCATTAGCTCAACCTCAGCTCAATCACGGGTACTCCTGGCACCTGTTACCCCGACCTCTCCTTTGATTTATGCCGGGTGTCTGAGGGATCATAGGCAGTAACCCAACAACCCCCCGGCGAAAGTTTCTTCTGGGGGTATCCAGAGTGTAAAATTAGAAAATGGTATATCTGCCTGGGAGAAATGCGTACCCAAAAATGTGGGGGACCAGAGGATTACTATTGTAAACGATGGGGATGTGAAACCTATACCAATGCATACTGGACAGGTGCCGGAGGAGGACCCCTGCGCTTCACAAGCCCGGGAAAATCTAGTAATATTAACATAACGTTTACATCGGAGGGGAAGGCCCTGCTGGTCACTGATTGGATAAAAGGAAAAAGCTGGGGACTTAGGCTATTCAGACCTGGAGGATATCATGAGGGACTTATTTTTAGAATAAGACTTCTCACGGAAGCCCCTGTCCACTCTATTGGTCCCAATTCAGTTCTAGGAGAACAGGGACCACCCAAGGCCCCAAGACCTCAGGCCCCACCAGTCCTGCCTGTCAGCCCTACCACGATATCATGGAGTTCCAGTGACACACCAGCCTACCCTAGTTCCCTCCCCGAGGTTTCCCCAACGGGTCAGAGACTCTTTAACCTGGTCCAAGGAGCCTTTTCGGCCCTCAACAGAACCCAGCCAAACCTGACCACTACTTGTTGGTTATGTTTGGCGTCTGCGCCTCCCTACTATGAGGGGATTGCTACATTAGGAAATTATACCAACAATACTAACGGTTCTGACTGCAGCTGGAGGCCAAACCATGGGTTAACACTCACTCAAGTTTCTGGCCAGGGTCTATGCCTAGGAACACCTCCGCCCTCCAAGTCGGGCCTCTGTAACCGAATCGTCCAGCAGCCAGGAAGTCAAAATTACATGGTCCCAGAATTGGGGCTCTGGTGGGCAAGTAATACTGGGCTGACACCCTGTGTGCACACCCAGGTCCTAAGTGCCTCCAAAGATTTCTGTGTCCTAGTCCGCTTGCTTCCCCATGTATATTATCACCCTCCTGAAGTTCTGGAGCAAGTTTATGAGGGAATCCCATTAAGGTACAAGAGAGAGCCTATATCTCTTACTCTAGCCCTCCTATTGGGGGCAGGGATGGCGGCTGGAATAGGCACAGGAGCGGCTGCGCTGATTCCGAGGGTCCCAAGGTTACTCAGAATTAAAACTAGCCATTGAAGAAGACATCAAAGCGGTTGAGGGGTTTATTACTAAATTAGAATTGTCTGTTGCTTCTCTGGCTGAGGTTGCCTTGCAAAACCAAAGAGGCCTCGACCTCCTTTTTCTTAGGGAGGGTGGACTCTGTGCTGCCCTAAGAGAAGAATGCTGTTTCTATGTTAACCATTCGGGGTCATACGAGATTCCATGGCAAAACTTAGGGAAAGACTCAACCAACGTCGGAGAGAATGGGAATCTCAACAGGGATGGTTTGAGAGCTGGTTCAATGGGTCCCCCTGGCTGACCACCCTGATTTCTACCATACTAGGTCCTCTGGTTATTTTGTTACTGATACTTACTTTTGGTCCCGGTATTTTAAATCACCTTACGATGTTCATTAAGGAACGCCTATCTATCACCCAGGCCCTGGTTCTCACACAACAGTACCAAGCTCTTAAACAACAAGAGGGACCATAAGTTTTAGGATTAAAACTTCACAAAAAGAAATGGGGGAATGAAAAACCTCAATACACCTCACTAGAGACTCAGAAGGTTGCCTCAGTGGAAAATTCCCCAAGGTCCCCAAGACAGGGAACAAGGTCAGATTGAAAAGAACATCTGGTCCAGAGTGCTGATGCAGAACACCAGCAGGCTGTTAAGATAAGCTTAATTTTGACCTTGTGGTTTCTCCAGGAAGGATGAGTTATGCCCACACTTCTTACAATATCCCTATTGCTTGCCCAGATCTGCACCTGCAGTGGCTCCACTTTTTACAATACCCCTATTGCTTTGCTTGTCAAAATTATGTACATAAAAAGAAAACTGTCCTAAAGCCCAGCACGCTCAGCTAGCTAAGGCTGCTGGAGTGCCTGCAGACACCTGTGAGAACAATAAACCTCTTGCAGTTTGCATCCAACTGTCTGGTTATTGAGTTCGGGATGTCACGACGTATTCAGCCTGATTGCTTCAGGTCTTTCAGGCAAAACACAAGTTTCAGGAGGAGGTAGAGGGTAGGATGTGGAAGGGTCTGGGTCTGATGAAATCATAATTGTAATGGTTTCATAGTCCAGGAGACAGTCCATTTAGCGATAGTGTCATGGCTGCCACTTTCTTGACTCCTGTATATTGGATCCATGTAAGGTCCTATTCATGTTGGTTCCAGCACTCTTTTAGCTAACTACTTGGTCCAGACAGTATCTCTGTTGCTTCAATAGGGAGAAATGGTGGTGAACTGGTGGACTTGGATGTCAGCTGAGTCTCTTGTATAGCCTTTATGGAGGAATGAAGGGTCTTTGGTAACTTGAGATTGGAATGGTTAGAGTTCTACGAACTGCTGGTCTATGAAGGAAGAAAGCAGTGGGTGCTCTTTCAAATGAAATCTCACAGGGTATAAATAACTCCCTATATGAGGTGTAGCAGGCCCAAAGTAAAAATAAAAAAGAAAAGACAGGAATGTCTATCCACCTGTCACTTGACTCTAATGAGAGTTTGGTCATGTTTTCTTTTAATGTCCTGTTTATTCTTACCTGCCCAGAGCTCTGAGGTCTATATGCACAATGAAGTCTTCAATTTATGTATAAAGCTGAAGCTATTGAGAGAGTTTGGCTATGAAAGCTGGGTCCTTGTCATACCCCATTGCTAGGGGGAGGCCACATCAGGGGACCAGTTTCTGGAGGAACTTTTTAGCTACTATTTGACCAATTTCACCCTGGGTAGGGAATGCATCTACCCACCTGGAAAATATATCTATAAAAGCTAGCAAGTATGTTTATCCTCCCCCAGAAGGCTGGATCTTGGTGAAGTCAGTTTTCATTGAGTTTGTTGGAGTGTTGATCTCTCATTTGGACCCCTTCCTGGGTAAGGGCTCCCTCTTTCAGATTCACTTGATCACAAACCTGGCATCTGGCTGAGACATCGTATGCCAGCCTGTCCAATCTAGGTATAACATACCTTGGGGCTTATGGTTGTACAATCACTCACTGAGAAGGGAATATATCATAAATGGGAGGGACTTCTCACTAGGATCCTTTGGCTCAAAAGGAGTGGGTCTAGGGCAGTGGGTTCTCAACCCTTTTAATGCCATGACCTTTTAATACAGTTCCTTATGTTGTGGTGACCGCAATCATAAAATTGTTTTGTATATGAGTGATATGCAGGATATCTGATATGTGAAAGGGTTGTTGGGCCCCCAAAGGGGTTGTGATCCACAGGTCGAAAAATACTAGTCTAGGGGTTTGCCATAAAGGAAGAATGGCAGGAACTGTGTTGCTAGCAGCTGTGTGGGCTGGTTGTGGGAATCCATCCATCCACCCACATTGGGCGCTGGTTGAAGGTAGGGAAATAATTAGTTCAATAGACCCAAGATAATAATAAATGGGTGTTTTATTGGGGAACAACTTACACAGATAATAATAAAGAACTACTACAGCCTTTCTCTGCCCTTCTGATCAGATCCTCGACTCAAGAGAGCGAGAGAGAGAGAGAGAGAGCGAGAGAGAGAGAGAGAGAGAGAGAGAGAGAGAGAGAGAGAGACGTCTCACTTCTACTTCTTCACCTTCTAGTCACATCCTCATCTGAAGCCACGCTCAAAGGGTGCGTGGCCACTACCACCAATTCTCTGGCAAGGCCAGATGCCACTACAGAACTGCCCAGATCTGGGTTGAGTTGGGGGAGTACAGGGAATAGGAGGGAAAATTGGAATCACTGCTGGTATGCTGGGGAGACACTGTAGGGGAAGAAGAGGGAAGGGTGCCTGGGTCTGAGGCTCAGGATAGGGACACCTTTAATTCAGGTCACAACGCAGAAGTAGTTCCTCCTCTGGGTTAGTGGATAGAATTTTTGATGCTTTTTCCCCCTCTTGGAGCTTAGTTACCAGAACCTTGATATCAGTTTTAAGGGAACAGGTGCCTTACATGCGGGGTGGCGGCCTGTGTTAGCAGAATTAGAAGTGAAGAGGGTAGGGCACTGTTGGTTTAAGGGGAGGCTGAAATGATATCATTTGGAGGTTATGAGCTATGGCAGTAGGGACACCCAGCATCTGTTCACTGTCCCTCTGCACCATGTATGACTGGAAGATTGCAGACAGGCTCATGGATGATCCTACAAAAAACAAGGGTGAACACAATGCATGTCTGTTTTTTTCTCAGGAACCGTTTAAAACTCTGCAAGAGTGGGAGAAAAGATTCAAGTATTAGTCTGTTTCTGAGATACAAGAAGTGTCCACTTTGGAAAGGCCTCAAGGAGTGTTAGAGTCTGCTCTGGGGAGGAAGGACAATATGGCTTCTGGGCAGGAGGTGCAGCACGAGAGAGAAAAGCCTGCTTGTGGACTGGACGGGATGGGTTTAGTGTCTCTTTGAAGCAGCAGGACCCCTGCCAGAGGAGCTGCCAGTGCTCTGTGTGCTTCATAAAAGGAGGGCAGGGAAGAGAAGCAGGAACAGCCTAGATATACTTGCCCTGATTGCCTCTTCTGATCTTGTGAATAACATCATAGACATTTCTCTTAGAGTCTAGGGTTGAAATGAAATTCTAAGCTTAGGCAGAACCAGTTGTGTCTGGAAAACCGTTGTTTTCCCTAGGTTCCCCTGCCTCTCTTGTACACAGTCAGGGCTGGGGCGAGGACAGCATGGTAGGGGGATGAAAAGAATGTGTGACTCCCCTCTCACACTAAGGAAGGTCCTGTGATATACTTATGGTGACTCAGCATTGTCACCTCATGGAAGGAGACCTTGCCATCCTGTTTAAAGGACATGTCCTGATAACTTACACCAGTATCTTGCTATTCTAGAAGACACATGAACAAATTTATTGAGACTTCACCTCTTTATTGAAAACACAAGTGCCGAGGGGAATATGGGTATAATAATGGGTTGTTGGTGACAGAAAATAAAAGCATTTGCATCTGAGTCCTGAGCAAGAATGAAACTCTAGGGCTCCTCCACTGTCTTCAGGTAAAGGTGGTCTGCTTAGCAGGAAGTGCATCTCTGGGCCTTTATTTACAGCTTTTGGTATTTCCTGCATTGTGCTCTCTTCTTCTTAAACCAATTCTATAATGGGAGAAAAAGAAAACTGGTTTACCATATAAATAATTAGGATAATAACCTAAAAACACACCATGTACTTTATTTGCCAGAAGACCTTTCTTCCACACTGCTCTAATTTTTTGAGGGGCAGAGTGTGTGGAACATGGTACAGTATCCCCAGCACTGCAGAACCGTCCCTGGACAAATGTCCACACATTGCAGGCCCTTTCCCCTCTCTACTGTAGTGCAGACTGGAGGAAGTTAGCAGCGTTGTCAGGCAGATGCAGCAGCTTGCTTCAGACAACTAGAGTGCTGGCTGCCCTCATCTGTGTGTCCTCACCAGGTGCTTCAAACAGCAGGGGGACCGCCCCTTTGGACTCTGTGCTCCCCCATTCCCATCAGTCTCTGTTTAACCAAGTTACGGAAGCTTTATGAGCGAGGGGTTCTGTCAGTGAACTAACCACACACTCAAATTGCCCCGGTGAGGATAGAATTTATATGTAGTTTACAGTATTTCTCATAGTCTAGGATCATGGAAACCCAGCTACACCAATTTGTGTCCTTTATATTTCATAACCCCAGAGAGAAACCCTACCTAAAGGATACTAATGTTAAAAGGAATTGTACAAGATATACACATGCTTACATATCTTATTTATCTATATATAACACAACTGTGTGTGCCTATAACATGTATGCCTTTTTATGACTCAAACACATATATTTACAATTTATCCATAGGATAAGTGTGTGTAATATGTATGCATTTAGTAAGAACACTTGCTGCTCTTGCAAAGGTCCTGTGCTTGGTTTAGAGCACCCACATTGGAAGGCTGACAACTGCCTGTAACTCCAGCTCCAGATGATCTAATGTCCTCTTCTGGCATCCAGCACCCACTGATATGTTGTATAAACAGACACATACATAATACATGTAAATAAAATAAAAATAAAATCAATCTTTAAAAAGGTAGTTTTGGGCTGGGCAGTTTTGGCTCATGCCTTTAATCCCAGCACTCGGGAGGCAGAGGCAGGTGGATCTCTGTGAGTTCAAGGCCAGCCTGGTCTACAGAGCGCATTCCAGGACAGCCAGGGCTACATAGAGAAACGCTGTCTTGAAAAAAAACCAAAGTAAATAAATAATTAAGTTAATAAAGTATAAAGGTGGTTTTGATGGTTAAAGAGATGGTTTAGCAGTTAAAAGTGCTGGTTGATTTTCTAGAGGACCTGGATTTGATTCCTGGCATACATATGGTAGTGCACAACCATCTTTAACTCGAATTCCAGGGGATCTAACACACTCCTCTGACTTCTTCAGACACCATGCATGTGAACCTTGGTTCACAGACATAAATGCAGGCAAAACAACCATGAACATAAAATATAACATGAACCACAACATTTTTAAAAAGGTAACTTTTTGTAACATTGTGAAGTCAACAACAAGACAGCAACTTCATGGACAGAACAGAGCTGTCCTTGGCCAGAAGCAAATTTAATAATAAGTAATGAAAAGGATTTATTTCTCTGGATAGAAATATAATTTACATTTTTTTAGAGTCAGAAATCTGCTTCTGGGATCTGTTTGTCTGGCAGTCATTTAGAACTTCAGTAAATTTACATGGAAACACATATGTGCAGAGCCCTATGTTGTTAAAATGTCTAGGTTTACCCAGTAACCAGACACAAACTGTGACTCAACGATCCCACGTGGAATTTTATGGTGGACAGGAAAGGTGGCTGAGAGGTAACCAACCCCTGTAGAGTTGAAAGAGGGGGGCGGTTGAGTGGCGGCTTCTAAAGGGGACGATGTACATACGCATTGAGTCCCACGATGCGTGACGTAGTGATGACCGAGAGTCACTGTGAGTGCCCTCCCTTTATTCACCTGCACTTTGCCTTCTCTCACACCCATGCATGCTGCCAGTCGTTTTCCAAGGGAAAAGCATGGCAGATGTTTAGTATTTGACATTATGGATAGAATAAATGATCTGCAGGACATTTTACATTTGTTTTTAAATGTTTGTCTCATCCTCCCACTTTTTGTCCTATTCACCTTGGAGATTTGGGGTTTAGAAAATTTTCCCACTAATTTTTAAAAACCAACTCACCATTAACAGGCATGAAAAGCCAAGCATGTCCCTAATAAGCAACTTGAAAAACTTACAAAAAAGGAGGGGGGACTCCTAACACTAGGTGAGGAGTTACAGGTGGTTGTAACCTGCCATGTGGTGCCGAGAAACAAACCTGGGTCCTCTGGAAGAGCAGCCAGTGCTCTTAAACAGTGAGTCATCTTGCCAGCCCCAGATGTGGAAAGATTTTAAACAAAGGCAGAATGTTACCCTGATTTAAGGCTGTTTTAACAAGACCTTATATCAACAGACTCTGGCCAATTTTATACAATTATATATATGAAAATACCTTCATTCTCAGTTTTTTTGAGACAGGGTTTCTCTGTGTGGCTTTGAAGGCTGTCCTGGAACTCACTCTGTAGACCAGGCTGGCCTTGAACTCACAGAGATCCTCCTGCCTCTGCCTCCCGAGTGCTGGGATTAAAGGCGGGCACCACCAATGCCCCGCCATTCTCAGTTTTATTAGCTCTCATCCCTCACCCCCAAACCCTAGTGCCAGAGGATGGAGTCTGGCAGCCTGGATGTTGTAGGTGACTTTTATTTCAAGAGGGCAAGAGAGAGGCCGAGGAGATAGCTCAGCACCAAAAGGTACATGCTGGCTAACCTGGTGGCCCGAGTTCAACCCTGGGAGGCACATTGTGAAGAGAGAACTGATTGCCTTAGTTGTCCTCTCACGTCAGTACGTATGATGTGGCAAACACACTATAAAATAAATGAAAACAAATAAAAGGTAATACATAGTTTTAAACAGAGGGTAAGAGGAGCACCAGCAGAAATCAGCAACAACCCTGGAACACATGCTCCCTGCAAACAGGACGCCAAGTCAGGCGATCTGCTCATCTTACTTCCGCAGTGATGTGGTGACTATGCTGGGAAACACTCTCCAGCTTCTGCAGTTGCCAGTGGGCGAGCCTGCTGTTTGAGTTGCCTTGGTGCTGGCACAGGCTGCGGCACACCCTCATTGTCTCCCATGTCCTCGCAAACTGACTCCTCAGGCTGCCGCTCATTCTCCTGGCCACTGCCTTCAGCACCACGCTCCTCTTGGTTCCCTTCATCCACGAGGCCTTCAGCACCGGCAGCAGAGGGACCTTCTCCACTTAATTCTCCTGCTGCTTCCCCTTCTGCGGCTGCGGCTCCCTGCTCAGGCTGGCCCTGTGCAGTCTCCTCCTCATTTCTTCCCTCTCCTCCCGGCAAGACCATCGGTGCCTCAGCACCTGAAAGTGGGGAAACAGAAAGATTGGGTGATAGCGCCCAAGGTGGTGCCAAGTTGCTAGGACGCCAAAAGCAGAGAAGTCTTTCGACACTCCATGACGCGGGCGAAACCCCTCGAGGCACGCCTCCCCCTGAATGTCTTCAGGTTCTGAGCGGGAGTCCCCTGTAGTTCCGGCGGGAGAGCGTCTCACCGAGCAAGGACCGTCTTCCGGTCCGGCACCCGAGGACTCCTGGTTAACATGTATCCAGTCATGGGCGAGACATCCTTGCTTCCAGTTAGCTCCTGTTGCTATGGGCTGGGCGCCGAGGTGCGAAACTGGGGGCAGATTGGAGCTGCAAGCAGCAGGCTGTGTTGTCGGGGGGACAGTGGCACCCGGGCAAGCAGGGTGTAGACGGACCCTTCCCAGTTGCCTCTCTGCTGAGTCTCCAGGCCCTGGCGAGTTATCTTCCTAGGGGATGGTGGTGGTCAGCCATGGGAGCCGATTTCCTGGGAGTGAGGAAAGATCCCCAGGAGCTCTGGAGGCTTTTTGGAAACGAGAGGACAATGTCTCTTGGCCCCACACTGGGTTCCTGGTAGTTGGCAGGGAATGGACATTAAGTGAATGCGTTTATCTGGGAGATCTCCTTGGACTTGCACAGAAAGTGAAGTTAGAGCCTGTGGCGCGCCCATGCTCTCTGCCTTGCAGGATCTCGGGCAGGTTGCAGGGTCCGGGGTTGCTCTGCAGGCAGAAGAGAGGGCTCAACTTCACCAGGGCAACTGAGGAGGGGTTTCATAGTACTGTTCAGACTTCATGAGTGCTGGAAACTCTGTGAGAATTGTCATACCTGTGCTGAGGTTCCTGAAAGTTCTTTCCAACACACGCACGTGCACACACACACACACACACATACACACTCTCTCTCGTGCATGCACACACACACATGCACGCACTCATGCACGCATGCACACATGAAAATATGCAAACGCTTGTACGCACATACCAACATACACACACACACACACACACACACACACGCACACACGAAAGCACCCAAATGCACGTATGCAGGCCAGCACGCGCTTGCACACACCTAATGTCTTCTCTGAATGGTTTAAGCATGAAGAGCAGGCCTTTACACACACAAACACACACACACACGCAGGTACGCGCGCGCGTACACACACACACACACACACACACACACACACACACACTTCTAATGTCTTCTCTGAATGGTCTAAGCATGAAGAGCAGGCCTTTACTCCCTGGTCTCCATCCCAGGTCTGTAAGTCAAGCAGCCCCTTCGCTGGCATGTGGTCAGACTGGTTCCCGGGAAGCCAGCGCTTTCCAACACGCTCTGGTCACTTTGAGACTACAAAGGGCCCTAAAACACTAACGTATCTTGTCCGTTACACATATCACCTGGCAATATTCAGGAGCCCTGGTTCTGAAGTAAGAATCCTCCTGTCAGGCAGTGGTGGCACAGGCTTTTAATCCCAGCACTCGGGAGGCAGAGGCAGCAGAATCTCTGTGAGTTCGAGGCCAGCCTGGTCTACAGAGCAAGTTCCAGGACAGACAGGGCTGTTACACAAAGAACTTGTCTCGAAAAAAAAAAAAACAAAAGAAAAACAATAACAAACAACCCTCACCCTCCCAAAAGCGTTTTTCTCCCAGAAAATGACTGGCCTCACAGTTTTGCTTATTTCTGAAGCTGCACATATGTATTTCCTGGCCTTTGCTCATCTTTACTCTAAATCCTGAAACTGTTGTTGGAAAGGTGCTGAGAACATGAGAACTTTTCTATCTACTTTGGCCACAGTCATAGAGAAACCAGTTTTTAGGTAGGGAATGTAGCTTAGTCAACAGTGTCCTTGTGTCATGAATATAGTGGGTTAAAGCCCCTGAAGTCCATGCATCTGGTATGGTGTTTTTCAGTCCTGTGATGCCTATCATATGGGAAGTTGGGGAGCAGAAGTATTAATATCAGAGCTTTAGAGTAAACCTGACTACAGAATGCATTTGAGATCAATTTGGGGCATTTGATACTCTTTTGGGAAAAAAGACATCTATTTCCTTTCTCAAATTCTGATATCTCTAGTTTTTTTTCTGTAAGGCAGTGAATGATGGACCTAATTTAATTTTAATCCTTTTCGTTTTCTGTTTTAAATTAATAGCTGGTTAAAATATATAACATGTACATAATATATTTCTATGGAAATGTAAATAAGCTATATATGCATCAGTGGTATGGCATGCCTCTTTTTGTTGTTGTTTTGAGTTTTTTTTGATACAAGGTCTATGTAGTTCTGGCTGTCCTGGAACTCACTTTATAGACCAGACTGGCCTCAAACTCACAGAGATTCACCTTCCTCTATCTCCCAAGTGCTGGGATTAAAGATGTTTGCCATCACCCCCTGGCTCTTTTGCTTGTTTTTGAGATATTAATTTAATTTCATTTCTCCCCCTCTCTTTCCCCTGTCCAAGTGGTCCCATATACTCCCCCTTGCGCTCTTTCAAGTTTATTGTCTATTTTTCATCAAGTGTTATTGTATTCATATATGCATTTGTATATACATATATATTCCCAACTATAATCTGTTGAGTTCCTGTAAGTTACCTGTATGTATGTCCTGTCACTTCCCATCATGGCTGGATTCTGATGCCAACGGCTCACAGTGGCCTGGCCTGGGGCAGCATTTGCTTGGGATGCTCTGAGAGTTTTATATTTTTCATTTTTTCCCACGAATGAGGTTTTCAGGTTTTGTTCCTTAGCACTGCTCATACAGACTGGTACATTCGTTCCTCAGACCCACGAGGGGTCTCTCAAAATTTTACCCAAGCATTGTCCATAGACTGGTGCGTTCGTTTCTCAGACCTATGGTGGTCTTTTTGGATGTTGTGCCTTTGGACTCTGGTGTCCTGTTGGTTGTCGCGTCTGCTTCTCGGCCTGTGTCCGAGAACGTGCTGAGGGTGTCGGGATTGACAACACAGAGACTTGTTCAACGATATAAAGAAAACTTTAAACAGGCTCCAAAAAGGTTCAAGAAAACTTCCTAAGAAAGGCTCCCACCAGAGAAGCTTCTGCTCTCTCCTCTCCCCTGGCTGGTTCTGCTCTGACACCAGAGGTGGATGTGTGTGGGTTTTGAAGGTGCGGTTAGTCTTTGGACAAGGTCGAGGTCAGGGCAGTTTCCATGGGAAGGCCTTTTCCAGGAGCTTATTGCCCTGGGCATTGTATCGTTTTTAGTAAACATGTTTTTACTAAACATTGTCTTACAGCTGCCTACTTCCAGGCAGAAGGGGAAGTGGGTCTCTGCTCAAGGTCTGGTGTTCCCACAATTCACCCCTTTTTATTTTCAAATGAGGCACTCCTGGCTTAGGTCAAGTAGGGTCACCCTCCCTTTCCCATCTTTGGGGGACCTTGAACCCCTGTCTTAGGTGGGAGGGGTCTTCCCCACAGGTTGCCCGTCGTCGGAGACACCCCAACCTTAAATCATCTGTAACCAACCTTCATGGCTATCGGGATTGCCATGGGCTAAGCTAAGCAATACTTGGTTATGGATCTCTTGCCTCTGGAACAAGGCACGTTTGAGCTCGGCATAAAGCCAGAATGCCTACTGCCACTGCCACCATTTCCAGGACCCCCATTGACATAGCGCCTCTCCATCACCATACCCATCGCCAGATCTGGGCCATGACATTCTACCAGCCTTCATCTGTTACAAGGGTAACATGCACGTGATTTACATTCTGTTACAAGGGTAACCCGCATGTGATTTACATTTACAATTTGATAAAGTTTACAATCGTTTCAAGATCTGCTCAGGAAAGCATTTAGAAAGTGCACTTGCACAGATACATTGGGCACAATCATTGATGTTACACATGTAGCATTATGAAAAATATGAACAATAGTTGTCGCATTAGGACAAGTTGCATTTCTCCAGAAAAATACACTGGCCTAGGCGCGATTCCAGAAACAGGAACCACCAAGTCTGATATTTTAAGTGACCATGTCCTGTTCAAATACTGAAAAGAGGCTTTTGCCACTCATAGTCTATACCAATGTCCAAATGCTTTAAATGGGTCCTTTTTTCTCTGTTGGCTTCACGATGAAAACTCATGGGTCCGGAAGGTTGATGCAGCAGGTCTGTTGAGAAACTGTAAATCTCGAACTGACTGTTTTCTTTCTTTCTTGGGCTCTAGATTCGATGACATCAAGGGTCAGGAACACTGATTTAGGAGATCTCACTCAAACTGGCTTAGGTAGGCTCCCATGGTCTCAGGTCCAGTTTATCTCTGCTCCATGCATCTCACTAAATGGTCTGACAGCTGCCAAAGCTTTATTCTTTTCCTGCAAGAAAACACAAACATGCCCTCGACCCCAAATTAGGGTCTTCTCCACTGTCTAGTGCATGGATGTCTCCATTTGACCTGAGCAATGGTTTCTCAAGTTCCATCATGCCAGAATCTGTCTGAAGCTCACTGGCATTCACATTATAAAATTTTTAAATGAGGAGTGTATTATTTGATGAGTCATGTGGGGACTGGGGGCATTATTCCCCCTTTTTTATTTTTAAACATTTTTTTGAACTGTTGAAGCTGGACCATAGCAATAGAAGGATTTGTCTACCCTCCTTGGTTAACTATCTAGGTAAATTGGGATTACTACTTAGATTATTTGTAGATGCCCATTAAAAAGGACATATCCATTAAATATTTCCCCAAAACTTCTGAAAATCACTCAAAGATTGTAAATTATATTGTGTTCAAATAACTTTTGAAAATTATTTGAGGTCTGTGAGCAGTCTTTCCCAATCTAACCTGTAGAGCTCTCACTAGCTGACAAGGCCTCATTTGCATCTTAAATTTTTCTGTTAAAACATTAATAGACTGGCTGGATGTTCCTTTTGGCTATATATAAAGCAATCTAGGTAGCTTCTGAACTATTTTTGAAGGGAATTAAGTATCCTTTTAATCATATAAGCAGTTCACACTTACACATTCACATCACATTTCATACATACCGGTGTGGCCACACCATACATTCAGAACATACATGCATCTTTCATCCATTCTTTTCCCTAGGTCATGATTAGTCTGTTGCAATGAAGCTCCCTTAATTGAAATCTATGTAAAAGAACAACTCCAGCCAATCCTTGAACTAAAAGGGTTAAAAAGTCCTGTATGTTCTTTATCATTCCTCCATTTGAGCTATAGTCATGGGGTACAGCCGTACCTACTCCTTGTAACTCTGTAGATGCAAGGCCAGGCTTTTGGCCAAAAGTTTTTAGAGATGACTCACAAAATAGAACTTAAATGTAAACAAAATTTTCCATTCCATATACCTTTGTCTTTTTCTTTTTCTTTACTTAATACCAGTACCTCTTTACTGTTACCAATTTTTTTGAGTCATGGTTTCTCTGTATTGTTTGAGGCTGTCAGTCCAGCCTAGCCTCGAACTCACAGAGATCCACCTGCCTCTGCCTCCCAAGTGCTGGGATTAAAGGCGTGTGTCACCACCGCCCGGCCATTCACTCATTTTCAATCCAACTTTCAACCCAGGATGTTCCCTCATAAAGGCATGTTGGGATTAAAGGCGTATGCTGCTGAGATTAAAGGCGTATGCCGCTGGCAATCTCTTGGGTTCCCCTCTTTCCTGACCTTGGTATCAGACTTAGGAGGGGGAAACTCAGAATGTCTAGTTTCTGACTTTTTAATCTCATTGGCAGCAGCCGCTTCCAATGTATTATTGGTGTTATAAAAATTGATGAATAGGGAGCTGGGATGACTAACTGGCATTAACATGGGGGGGGAATCCTCACCAACGCCCATATTTCCCTTACCTGAGTGTTCAGCAAAGGTTGGATCTTTATCATGGTGAGCATTCCTAGTATCCGGAGTAGTATTGGGGTCGACATGCCTGATGCACCATTCGGGGACCCAAATGGGCTTCTTACTTCCTGGAGGGAAAACACAAACAGCCCCTCGGACCCTAGCTAGTAGGGGAGTGGGTGGCTGCCATTTTCCTGTAATCAAATCCTTCCATCTGACCCATCCCAATGACTGGGAGGGTTTGTTCCAATGTCTCTCCATAGCAGACAAATTATTACGGCCTATGGTCAAAAAATTTAAAATGTAAAGTATGGTGGATAACTGAATATTGGGGGAGGTAACATACTCCCCCTTTTTTATTTTCTTAAAATACTGTTTGAGAGTGGCATGGGTGCGCTCCACAATAGCCTGTCCCGTGGGGTTGTGAGGAATACCAAAAGAATGGACAATGTGATGTTCCCTGCAAAAGGCAGCAAAGCGATTGCTGGCATAGGCAGGGCCATTGTCCGTTTTTAGGGCATCGGGTACGCCCATGTAGGCAAAGGCCTGCAGGCAATGAGAAATAACATCTTTAATCTTCTCTCCTGAGTGGAGAGAGGCAAAAATCAGTTTAGAATACGTATCCACAGAGACATGCATATATTTTAATTTCCCTGCCTGCGGCAGGTGAGTGATATCCATTTGCCAGAGATGGTTGGCCCTGAGGCCCCGGGGATTTACCCCCTCATTGGGAGAATTATGATAAGGGGCACAATCAGGGCACTGAGAGGTAATCTGTGTAGCTATGGATAAGGGGCACCCAGTGTGAAATTTAATGGAGCAGGCATTTAGATGATACCTCTCATGGAGCTGGTGGGCAAGCTGCTCCTGAGTAAATAAGACCCTAGGGCGGGTCAAGGAGTCAGCAATTTCATTGCCCTGGGCAAGGGGTCCTGGAAGGTTAGTATGTGCACGAATAAATCCCACATAAGCAGGGTGGATGCGCTGCCAAATAAGATGTTGGAGCTGAACTAATAAGGAACGAACCTGGGAGGTTGGAAGAACATATGGAGAAGTTTCTAAAGGTCTAACAATGTTGGCAACATAAACACTATCAGTATATAAATTAAAGGGCTCTCCCTCAAACATTTGGAAAGCCATCAAGCATGCAAACAACTCGGCGTCTTGTGCTGACATCTGCCCTATGGGTACCCTCTTCCGTACCTGAGAAGAAACCACCACCGCAAAACCCTTGGAGGAGCCGTCTGTAAAGACTGAGCGAGCTCCAACTAGAGGGTTCTCCTTTAAAATCTTGGGAAAGATCACAGGGTGTTGTTTGAAAAAAGACATCAAGGGGCTGTTGGGATATTGGTTATCAAACTGTGCGCCTGTAGATGTAATAAACAGGGTCCACCCATCATGGAAGATCTGTAGCTGTTCCACCTCCTCCTTACCATAAGGAAGGATAATTTTATCAGGACTCTTTCCAAAGGTTTGAATGCTAAACTTGTGTGCCTTCCACAACAATTGTAAAATGAGATCATAGTAAGGGGTCACTACCTTCTTAGGGGAGGCTGACAAATGTATCCAATAAATAGGACCAGTCTGCCAAAACACAGCAGTGGGCGAAAAGCTAGATGAAAGTACAACCAGAACAAGGGGCTGCCCATAATCTATACGCCGAAGGTGGGCTTGCTCTATACTTCTTAACAACAATTGTAGGGCTTCCCTGGCCTCTGGGGTAATCTGTCTAGGGGAAGTTGGAGCAGGATCTCCAGGAAGAATATCATAAAGCGCTTTAAGAGCCCCTGTTTTAATAGAAAGAGAAGGGCAAAACCATTGCACCTCTCCCAAGAATCTCTGCCAATCATGAAGTGTTTTTAAATTTGAACAATCAATTTGGAGTCTTTGTGGCCGGAGGCCAGTTTGTTGAATTTGATGACCCAAATAAGTATAAGGGGGTCTCTTTTGGATCTTTTCAGGAGCCAAAATAAATCCGCGGGCCTCCAGAAGTTCCTGTAGCTCTGCAAAGGCTATGTAACATTGTCTTTCTTCGGCCGCAGCCAAAAGAATATCATCCATGTAGTGGATAATGTAAAGATCAGGGAACTTACGTCTGAGGGGATCTAAACAGGCAGCTACATAAATCTGGCATATAGTTGGACTATTAGCCATACCTTGAGGGAGCACCACCCATTGGAAGCGAAGGGCAGGCTCCCTAAAGTTAATCGCAGGAAGGCTAAACGCAAACCGAGGACTATCTTGAGAATGCAAGGGAATAGAAAAGAAGCAATCCTTCAAATCAATGACAATCAAATGCCAGTCTTTAGGAATGGCCACAGGCACGGGCAAGCCAGGCTGCAGAGCCCCCATAGGCTGCATGGTCGCATTCACGGCCCTCAAGTCTTGTAGTAACCTCCATTTCCCTGAAGATTTTTTTATTACAAATATAGGGGTATTCCAAGGGGACGTGGAAGGAACCAGATGACCTGCCTCCAATTGTTCTTGAACTAGCTGGTGAGCCGCCCTTAGTTTCTCCGCTGGTAAGGGCCACTGTTCCACCCATACCGGATCATCTGATAGCCATGTGATGGGTATGGGGGCTGGCGGCACAACAGTGACCCTCATCAAAAATGGCCAAAACCCTTCCTATCCCCTGGGGCCCTGGTCTCCAAAGGGCGGGATGCCACAGGGCAAACCTCTCCCTGTTCTAGTTTACCTAGTTCTCTCCCTGGGCTCCAGCCCCTCCCTTGTGTCATCTGGGGGCCCCTGCTTTTGGACTTGGGTGCCTGAGTGGTGAGGACCACTCCCATTTCTTGCATGAGGTCCCGTCCCCAGAGGTTAATAGGGAGGCCAGGCAAAACATATGGCTGGAAAAGCCCTGTGTGGCCCTCAGAGTCTTGCCACTTTAGGATTCTGAGGCTTTTTTGGGGCACAGCCTGTCCTATTCCCTGGAGGGTCACTGTCCCTTCCTCTTTCGGCCAGGCGGGGGGCCAGAATTTATCTGAGAGGACAGAGAAATCTTCCCCAGAATCTAAGACGCCCCTAAAGGACTTGCCTTCTATCTTTAATGTAAGCTGGGGGCGGTTCTCCATAGTGGCTACCCAAAATTCTGCCGGGCCGGTACTTCCAAAACCTTGGTTGCCCCTTTTCTCTTTAATTTTTCTAGCCTCACAAGGAGCTGTAGGGAGAAGGAGTAACTGAGCAATCCGTTCTCCTGCAGGGATGGCAACAACCCCACTGCCCACTGATGTCATTATTTTAATCTCCCCCTCACTATCCTGGTCTATAACACCGGGGTGTACCTGGATGCCTCGAAGAATAGTACTGGACCGTCCCAAGAGTAGTCCAACCGTGCCTGGGGGCAATGGCCCATGCACCCCAGTAGGGAGGGCATGGATCCCCATTTCCGGTGTTAGGATTGCCCGGGCAGAGGGAGCGAGGTCCAATTCTGCACTCCCCGAGGTGGCTCTAAGGAGGTCTGAGATATGAAGGGGTTGCTCTGGGGGAGAAAATGAGTCCTGCCACTGCCCAGAGCAGGGGTCATTGCCCTGTACACATTGGTTTTGGGGCCCTGGGGCGGGGCCCTCCTCCCGTTTCCCTGATTATTATTAGCAGAAAGGAAATTTCCCTCCCGGTCAGTTTTAGAGTAGCAGTTATTGGCCCAATGATATCCCCTTCGGCAACGGGAGCATAAACCAGGTCTCTTGAGACCCGTAGTACTATTTTGAGGGCACTCTCTACGGAAGTGTCCCTCCCTACCGCAGCTGAAACATGTTTTTCTCCCTCCCAGAGTAGGTCTTTCTTTCCCCACTTGGGGCCGAATAGCAGCAGCTAACACTTGGCCCTGGATGAAGTTCCCATCAATGTCCCTACAGATCCGGATGTAGTCATTTAGACTTTTATTACGATAGGGGCAAAGGGCCTCCTTACAGTATTTATTTGCATTTTCAAATGCCATCTGCTTGATGACTGGCATCGCAGGCCCAATGCCCCCAAATATTTTTTCTGCTACCTGACTGAGACGGTCTACGAAGTCTTGAAAAGGTTCGGAAGGTCCTTGAAAGACTTTGGACAGATGATCCCCTCCTTCCTTGGAAGGCAATGCTTTCCAAGCCCCTTGGGCTGCTGCTGCCACTTGGGCATAGACTGCGATGTCATATTGTATTTGTTGCTGAATGGTGGCATATTGACCACTTCCGGTAAGCATCTCCACATTTCTCTGGGGCTGTCTGGCCTGTGCATTCCTTTGGGCTGTCTGGCTGCATCTTTCCTGAAACTCACCTCTCCAAATCAAATAATCTCCCCCCGACAGAGCTGCTCTGCAAAGCTGCTGCCAATCGCCAGGTGTCAAATTAAGAGATGCAAAAGATTCCATTAAGGAAAGTGTAAAGGGAGCCTGTGCTCCATAATTTAAAGTTGCCTCTTTAAGTTGTTTTATATCCTTAAAATTTAAAGGGTTATGACGCCGAATGACCTGTCCAGAATTGTTCAGATCTGGAACTTCCATTACTGGGGCCACCACCTGGCAGCATTGGACCCCTCCTCTGGGTCTTTCCTCCAGGTCCGAGAAGGACTGGGTTATCTCATAGGAGGAGTCCCTTTTTTTAGAGTATGGGGAAGGGTTTCTCTCCCTGTCCTGTCTTTCCTTAATTCGAATCTTTTTTAGTTCTTTTTTAAGGGCCGCGATCTCAGCAAGTAACCGTTCCTTTTCAGACTGTGACGAGTCTGAGTCTGAGCTACTTCCATTTTCTAGATCTGATAGAGAAGGATATAACTGATTCTGACTGGAGCCCTTTTTTTTGGGTTTTGCCCGGAGACCTCTATCCGTTTTTTTGTTGTTACTAAGAGACTCCCCCTCATCCTCATTAACAATGGAGCCTCTAGTTTCAGTCACAGTCTCTTCCTCATTCTCTTCCCCTGAATTCAAGGAGGCTTGAGTCTCCGTCTCTTGTAACTCTAAAAAAAGCCTCTTTTGTGTCCTGAACTACCTGGCGGTGACGAACCTTATCTGTCAAAAGTGCTCCCCTCACTAATCTCCATAAGGAGAATGTCGTAGGGGGCAAGGACTCAGATCCCTCTTTTCGTAAAAGTCTATGAAGATCACGGCGATCCTTCTCCCAATCTGGAATGTTTAAGCTTCCCCCAGTAATGAATCATGGACTGGCTCGTTCGATGGATTTTAGAAAGCCTTCTAGGGTTTTAGACTTGACTGCAGTCCCATGTTCTTTAAGTAACTTTATTCCCCATAGTTTCTTAACCCCGTCCACTTACCTCGCTTTCACGATCTCGGTAGGACCTCCAATTGTCGCGTCTGCTGCGCGGCCTGTGTCCGAGAATGTGCGGAGGGTGTCGGGGATTGACAACACAGAGACTCGTTCAACGATATAAAGAAAACTTTAAACAGGCTCCAAAAAGGTTCAAGAAAACTTCCTAAGAAAGGCTCCCACCAGAGAAGCTTCTGCTCTCTCCTATCCCCTGGCTGGTTCTGCTCTGACACCAGAGGTGGATGTGTTTGGGTTTTGAAGGTACGGTTAGTCTTTGGACAAGGTCGAGTTCAGGGCAGTTTCCGTGGGAAGGCCTTTTCCAGGAGCTTATTGCCCTGGGCATTGTATCGTTTTTAGTAAACATGTTTTTACTAAACATTGTCTTACAGCTGCCTACTCCCAGGCAGAAGGGGAAGTGGGTCTCTGCTCAAGGTCTGGTGTTCCCACAGTTGGTTTCACACATCTTTCTGCCTCACTTGTGGAGAAAAAAGTCACTTCTGCCAGCAGATGGGAACGTACTTATGGCCGCATCCACCTTGACCATGTGGCCTAGCTGTAGGCCTGCCCACTCTATGGGTTACTCTCTTCCCTCGGGCTATGAAGTGGGACAGTCTAGCCTGCTTCCGGTGACTTTTTTGCCTTTTATTTTTGTCTCTAATTTCTTTCACTGACTCTGTTGAGCATGACTTTTTGTGAAATGGTGTGCCTTTCCAGAGCTGGTGGGGGACACATTTCACACAAAAACCTTGCCTGTTACAACTGCAGGGATTTTGTCTACTTGATCTTTAAAGGGTCTGTTTGCTGCAACATGATAATCAGAGATCACACTCTGGTTCTTCTTACTTTTACCCAGTCCTGTTTAATATATCCATATGTATGCATACATTGAACTACTGTTTAAAAATTTAAGCTAACTCTACATGCAACTTAAATTCAATATAAGTCTCAAATATTTCTAAATTGTTATGTATCTTTAAATGATGGTAAACATTTAAGGTTATAAAAATCTACTTCAAATTAACAAAATATTTTTAGCACCCAGTCCTTCCTTTAAGCTGTTTACAAAGGTTAAGCTTCTATTACAAAAGGAGATTTTTCTCTACTACTTTGTCCTTTAGCGGTGTAAATCAAACCTACTAAGTTAAAAACAGGTACAGTCAGGCTAGAGGGCTCTAATTAAAACATTCTTCCACAGTCTCTCAGCTTCAATCCAGTTCTCCAGACAGATCTTGCACTAATCTGTAACCATACAAATTTATTACAGGGATAAAGCCTGTGTGCTTAAGACAATTAACTAAAGACAAATTTTGTCTGCTGAGATATGTTAAAACAGACAGACAGCCCTCAAATGCTCAGAGATCTAGAGAATATGGCATTTAAAATGTTTTTTCAAAAACTTTTTATAATAGAGAGACAGGCCAGCTACCGGCCCCACCCCATTTCCTCCAAGAAGACTGGTGGGCACTGAAGAAACTCCACCCACAAAAGTGGTAACGCTAGCCACTGAGAAATCCTGCCTTTCACCTCAGCTGCTGCAAAGCACTCTTCGGACCATGGGCAAGAGGGCAATGGAATTGACTTTCTCCATGTTGCTTGGGCCAACAGTAGCACGTCTTCCTAAAACTCCTAATTCACAGGTCCCACACTATTCAGCAGAAGGCAGGTGTCCTTAAAGCTGCTGCTGTCAACAACTATGGAGGACCTGGGAGTGGCTGTCCATGCAGCCAGCTTGTAGGTATCTGTTATTCTTTAATCATTAACTCAGGTAAAATTTTATCCTTCCCAAGAACCCTGATGCTTTTGATGACTGGTAGCTTTGGTCTTAAAGCAACAGCCAAAGCTCCAACCGTCACAAAACAGATTTCAGGAACAGGTATTTTAAGGTTTATCCATGTGAAGATAGGAAAGTGTGAGGTGTGTGAAGGTCTACATATGAAAGTTCTGAGGGTCTGAGAATGGAAGGTCTAACATGACAATGTAAGGTGTCTGAATTAAAACTTATGTAAGAACATAAAAGCTTACGGTGTATAAATCTAAACATGATTTAAGGTATAACAAGCTAACTTAAGGTATACAAATGCAAGTTACCAGATTTCTCTCTCTCATTATGCTACTTTTCATAGTCTTAACATTGATCAATAAAGATTTAATAAGCTACTAATTAAACTCTGACAGAGTACAAAACACCATATTATACGATTATATGATAACTGCAAAGTCAAAATTAAGGTACTTTTCATTGTCCTAAAGATATCTCCCAGTTTTAAAAATGTTAATGCTTTCAGGTAAAACTCTGATAGGGTACTAAATACTAAACTACATGCTATACCACTATACGATAACTGCAAGGTCAAAATTAAGGTGTTTTTCATTGGCCTAAAGATATCTCTCAGTTTTAAAAATGTTCATTCTTTCAGTCAGGTCGCTTCTAACATAAATATGCTGCTAATGTGTCTAATACTTACGTTTTCACAAACTCAAAGGATTCTTGTAAGTTTCAGGGAGCCGAATTGGACCCACACAAACAGGTCAGATTCACTCCAGATAAATATTATTCAGTCTCTCCCTGGTCCTGAGACTCCCTTTCCTCATCTCGTGACTCCCTTAGGAATCCCTCCCTCATCTTACAATCTTCCCTTCAAGTTTTTTTCCCTAAACTTAACTTTGTACTCTGCTCTACCAACATCTTGCCATGTCTAAGAGGCTCCAGAGAGTTCCATACAACCTGAACTGCCATGAAACAAGCAGCTACCCCAGGACATGGCAGCACCCCAGCTTTCTCGGGTTCCCCAAAGATGGTCAACACCCCCCAGATCAGCAGGAAACAGTCTTGAGAACTCGCCATCCTTATTCCCTAACCTGCCATGCCCAACTCCTCACCTTTTTAATTACAAGTAAAGGTGGGAATGTTAGTAAAGGTGTTATGCTGCAATGCCCCTATCACCTGGCAGAATGTACTCAGGCAGTACTCTGGTCAGCCCAGGCAGGTTCCATGAGAACCAGTCTGCAAGCAGGTGCAAAGGACCCCTTTAAAAGACAGGCCCTGCCCACTTATACTCTCTTACCCCCTGCCTTTCTCTCTCTCTCTCTCTCTCTCTCTCTCTCTCTCTCTCTCTCTCTCTCTCTCTCTCTCTGGTCTCCCCCTCTCTCCCTTTGTCTCTCACTCTTCTCCCCCTCCCCTGTAATAAAACTCCATGGTTAATGTATCTCTTGGCTCATATTCCATCGTGCTATCTAACCTAAACAAAAGAACAACAATTACAATTCATGAAAAGGTGTTGGAGAGGAGGGGTGATGGAGGAAACTGACCTGAAGATATATGCTTAGCCTTTTTGTCATTGGAACTGTACTTATGGCTTAAAGTTCTACTTTGATGCTAAAGGATCTTCAGTTAAACCTACAATTCAAAAATTTAAGGCTAAAACTTAGCAGGAATAAAGATATAGAATCCTAATCTTATAAAATCTACTAATTTGTTGTAATGTGCTAAAGATAATACATTCAAGTTAATGGGGCAGTCACCTTATAAATGATCAAGTTCTTTAATGTTTGTATATATGTTTGTACTCATGCTACGTACAAATGTAATTCATTTACAGGGACAAACTTTCTGTATATATTTTCAAGGTTAATCATGAAGCAAGCAACTAAAACCAAGTAGTTTGTTTAAAATGGGCATGTTTAATCGATTATGGCTCTTAAAGCCCCTCAGAGATCTGCTGAATGTGACATTTAAAATGTTTAGTGAAAAAAGCTCCCCACGATAGCCAGAAATACCAATTCTTACAGGCTACCAAAAGGTTTCCAAAGAAAATGATGAGGGCACAGATGACGTCACCTGGATTGTGGTAATGCTAACCACTGGGGAAGGAACTGCCCCATGTCTTGCCTGATGCCAGGGCCCTGCTCCAACTGAGAGTTGACTTCCCTATTCTGCCTCACTGAGAGTTGACTTCCCTATTCTGCCTCACTGAGAGTTGACTTCCCTATTCTGCCTCACTGAGAGTTGACTTCCCTATTCTGCCTCACTGAGGTAGGTTGGCTTTCTCAAGTTTATTATCCACAGGAAAGCCTCTTGGATGTTCTTGTTCTGTCAGCCAAAGGCCAATTCTGTCCTGTGTCGCAGCTGAGGCCTAGTGCTATACTGTGTGACATCGAAGACCAATGCCCTTGGTCCTTTGTGACCACCATGGGGGGCAGCCTAGGGTAATTGTCTGGATAGCAGGGAAGTCTCTGTCATTTTAGTTGTTACAGAGACCCTTTGGATTATAATTTCTGCTCTAATTTATCCTTCTCAGATCTCTGATGGTGACTGATGGACAACTGTAGCTTTATCAGTTTAACAGCTCCTCCTTCTTCCCAAAGGCTGCAGCTGCCTGGTCAGTGGTTTGGGAGCTAGAGAGACAACTCAGTGGTTATGAGCACTTGCTGCTCTTGCCGAGGACTGGACTTCAATACTCCAGCTCCACATCAGGTAGCTCACAACTACCTGTAACTCCAGCTCTGGGTATCTGATGCCCTCTTCTGGACTCCACAAGGACTTGCATATACATGTGCATACACACATAAACACACATACATATAAAGAAAAATAAGCCTAAAAACAAACAAAAAATCAGTGCCACAGACAGGTTAGCTTGCTGGCAGATTTCACATTGAAACAGATAAACTCATAAAACAGACTTCAGTGCAACTTTTTGCTATTCTTTATTTAAATGAATTTGTTTTGCAATGACTACTCTCAGAAATCAACCACCTGTGATTCATGGTAAATGACTGTATGGAAAAAGAAAAGGGTTGAAGTTTATGTAAGTGCGGGTCTAAGGAAGTAATTTAAGGTATGTAAGTGCAAGTTGTAGAGTCTGAGGATGTGAAAGCTTAAGTAAGTTGTGAGAGTCTAGGAAGGCGATTTAAGGGGTGCAGCTGCAATTATAAAGGTCCGAGGGTCTAAGAAAGTGATTTAAGGTATGTGGAAACTGAGAAATGTTTCAGATTTAAACCCTCTCTATGTTATTGTTACATTAAGATTCAAAGGTTCTGAGTGTTAACATTAATCACTGTAGTTCCTGGCAAAGCACTAACTATTATTATAGTCACAAGCTCAAAATTTTTAAATTTCCTTAGTTTTCCAAGTATAGACTTAAAGGTGCTTCTCACTGTGATAAAAGCATCACTGTCCAATCTGTATATCCAGGCTTCTGTACAGAGGAAAGAGTGTTCATGCTTTTAACCCCAAACCATAGCTTTTGCTATGACTCAAAGTCATGAGTCTACAGCTGTTTATAGACACATATGAACTGCTTATATAATCGGGATTTCAGTAGGGATTACAAACAGTGGTAATGCTAATGTATCTAAACCTTTTATCTCTTTTTGTAAACTTAAAAAAAATCACATAAGCTTCAGGGAGTCTCGACTTGGATCTACCTGTTACAAGTCAAAGGGGCTCCTCTCAGTCAACCGCTTAAGCTTTCCCTCCAACTGCCTACCCCTGAGGGTGGGCTTGCTCTTCCCCTGGTCTTGGGACTCCTCCCTTTCTCCCAACTACCAGGACCACAGGCTTGAAAGTTTCAAATGTACACCCAAGATAAAGATTTTCCCCTAAGCTACTTAACTTTACCTTCCGTCTCTAGTCTGTGTCTGTTCCAACATATTTCCAGTCACCTGAAAACTGGAAACTGCTTCAAAACTGCCTGTAACACTTCAGCCCCTGGTGGGTCCTTCAGAATCATCTAGCAAAAGAGATGTGTCTGAGTCCTCTCCCTACTTCTGGTCTGGTCTTTGACATTCCAGACTTCCTGGGCCTTGACAACTAGAGTCTAATTTCAGCTAATAAGTAGTTGCAGAAGAGATTATAGTACCCCTTATCATCAACAAAAAGGCTTGAATGTCAGGTCCAAAAGAGACTAGCAACAAAATGGCTAACTGTGGTACCTATTAGCATATCAAGGCTCATGCTGGCCTCCAGGTTTCAACTCTTCTCACCCCACCCCAAACCCTAAACTTCCCCACTTTGTAGACTTCCGTCCCCCAGCTTCTCATTCGCATGTAACCCTGGCATTTTTGCCATATACTCTGTTGGCTTTCTGCTCTCTCTCTTGTCTTCCTTTCTCACTTTCCCACCCCGTCTCATGGCCAAGCTCGCTCTACTGGCCATGTTTATTCTACTTTCTCTCCCTGCTCTGGATTTTTCCAGATGCCTCTGGCTGTACTCTCCTTCATATCTACAATAAAAATCTTCCCCTTAGCCGTACTTAGAGCAGGCATGTCGTCACTCTTCATCTGTTCGCTTCCACTCCTTAAATGTCCAGTTCCCAATAGGGCTATTTTAAAAGTTTTATATATTTATCTATTTTTCTTATTTCATTAACCCTTTGAAAATTTTGTACAACATATTTTGATCACATGACCCCAACTCCTTCCAGATTCACCCCTTTCCTTACCTGTGCAACGTTGTGTCCTTTTTTTTTAATACACCATGTACCTCTCCCAGCAGCTATAAATTGTCAGTAGCTCTTTATCTAAGGCTGGGGTTTCATGCCCATCACTCCTCTCTATGCTGGAATTTTGTCTGGCTCAAACTTATGCAGGTTTCTTACATATGGTCACAACTGCTGTGAGCTTTTATGTGCCGCTGCCTTGCCGGGCCCAGAAAACATTGTTGTTGTATAGTTATTTGCCACCTCTAGCTTATCAGTCTTTCTGCCCCTGCCCATTTCACAGTGGTCCCAGGTTCTGGGAGTGTGACTGGGATAGGATACAGATGTTTCATTTAGTGCAGAGCATTCTGAAGTCTTTCATTCTCTGCACCTTAATCAGTTGTGAGCCTCTGTATTAATCATCATCTACTACAAATAGTTTCTCTGATGAGGGCTGAAAGTAATCTATGGATATAACAATAAGTCAGGAATATGTTTAATACTATGTCCATTTAGCAGAAGAATAGGAGTGGTTTTTCCACCTAAGACTTATGACCCGTCAAGCCACAGGTTCTTGGACTTACATTGGTACCAGGTTTGGGTTTCAACTTGTGGAGTAGGCCTTAAATCTGATCAGAAAGTGATTGGTTACTCCCATGGCATTCATATCGCTATTGTGCATGTTTCCATATGCTTTCAGGCAGTTTGTAATAACCCTGTAATAGCACACAGGGTTCACAGTTGGATAGAATTTGTGATTATTTTTCTCCTCTGGTACCACGCATAGTACCTTCCCGCACTGTGAAAGCTAGCCAGTAGGAATGTATCAGCATGATTACTCTGTGACTCTGTGACTCAACTACGGGATATCTTAAGCAAGAGGGTCTTACCATTAGGTTCTGGCAGATAATTGTGACTGTTTGAATGAAAATGTTCCTGATACGCTTAAGTATTTGAACATTTTGGCCTCCAGTTGGTGCTGCTGTTTATGGAAGTCATGGTGAGGTGTAACCTTGTTGGAGTAAGCACGTAACTGGGGCCAGGCTTTGAGATTTTATATCTTCACGTCATTTCCAGTTTATTCCTTCTGCATGTTTCCACTTGAGGGCATTATCTCTCAGCTTCCAGATTCTTATGCCATGTCTGCCACTTGTTACCATGTCTTCCCAATATGATGAACTCTTATCGTTCTGGATCCCTAAGCCAAAATAAATTCTTTCTTATACAAGATGCTTTTGGTAATGCGTTTTATTATAGTGACATAAAAGTAGCTAATACAGGAGTTGGTACCAGAGTGGGGGCTACTGCTGTGAAGAACTTGACAATGTTTTATTGAGGAATGTGGAAGACTTTGGAATTTTGGACTAGAAACATGGTTGAATGCTGCAAACAAATCGTAGGGGACCATCCTAGTAGGATCCTGGAAGACAGTAGTGCTGGGAGCAATACAAAACATGGAGACTTGAATCAAGAAAGAGGCTTTGGAGGGGAAAAATAAGAGCAACTGGGCTAAAGGACAGACAGTCTTGTGGTATTTTAGTAAAGAGTCTGGCTGCTGTCTGCTTATCCTAAGAACTTGCCTGGGGTTAAATTGAAAAGAAATGGACCAATTAAAGGAACATTCAAGATAGAATAATATTGAATTTGTGGAGTGGTTAGTGTTAATGATACATTTGTAGGTCTACAATGAAAAGCAAGCCGGGCAGAAAGAAATACAAAGTGTACAATTTAGAGAAAAGATGAGCACTAGGGAGCTTGATGTACCAACCAAGGCTTGTTGTTGAGGCTATGGTTGTTGAGATTAGCAGAGTTAAGGTAAGTCCTCCCGATCTATGTTTGTGCATAGACCTCCTGGAACTAAGCTTCCAACTTGTGAAAGAGACCCTAAGGAGTTTCCTGTTTTTAGAAAGCAAACAAAAGCTGCTATAAATGTGATTTGGGGGAGAGAGTCCTCAAGTGGGCAGCTGAACTTGGTAGCATTATACAGTACATTAACTTTGTAGCAGGCTTTCTTGTGCAAGAAATGGCATTCAAGGGCTTCGTTTAGCAGCCAGGAAGCAGGGTATTTAATGCATTAATATGCATTAAAAGCTAGAGAGTCCCAAATGGCCCAAGATTGAGGCATTAATACGTTACTGGCTTCACCGTCTCTTACATATGGTTACATACATTCTGGTTGGGTGTTTTAAAACTACTAGGCAGTGGAATGAGAAGGGAGAGGGTTAGGGAAAAAAACTTCAGGGGCTGTATGGGTCAGTGTCAGGTCTAAAGAAACTCCACTCCCCCAAATTCTGGTGCCCGTTCCCTCTACCAAAAGAGACATTTCCTTATCACTGTGGGAAAGGGACATATGACACCCGATAGCATACCAAAACTCATGCTGGCCTCCAGGCTGCCTCAGGTTTACAACTACTTGTGTCTCTTCTCAGCTCTTGCCCCTACCCTAAGCTCCTGGGCTTCCCTCCCCCATCTCTCATTCTGTCTAAGCCTGCCATTTCAGGCGGGCACTCTACCGTCCTCTCCTTTGTTTTCCTCTCCTGCCCCTTGTTCTTGGTCTCCTTTGCCTCTTATCTCCCTTGCCCCACCCCCAGCCTGGACCGGTCTGCTGGCGATGTTCAACTACTGCTTTTCTCTCTGCTGTGTACTCTTCCAGATGCCTCTGGCTGTCTTGTCCCCCATGTCTACAAAAGAGCCTTTCCCCTAACCATACCTTACAGCAGTCATGTCATCAGTTTGTCCACTCGGTTCACATGTACACAATAGAGTACTGGTCAGCCACATGTACAGATGGACATTGACCTCATGGTTATTTCTCATTTTCCATTCTCCTTGCTCTCTACTATCCCTTCTTCTACATTGGTTCCCAAGCCCTGAAGGGTAAAAGAACATTACTTTGGTTTAAGGGGACTATATTTCCATGGCTTCTATGAGGCTGGAGATACATCTTGTGGTTAGGGTAACTATACAAACTAAAATCAAACAGGCTCCTGGACTCAAAAGCATAACAACTATGATATTCTTGAATCCCTGCAAAGAGGATCTCCTCTGTTAATTCCTCCACATACATAGCAAGAAGAGACCTTAAGTATCTGTGCTGTTGTGTGCCAGGTTTAGGAACACATTTCTGGTTATGGCAGGTATTTGGTGGGTGGGCTGCTATTTATTTCCTCGTAGAAGAACTGGAAGATTTGGTATGACATGGCTTTGTGAATGGCAGAAATATTTTAAAGTGTAACATGGCCCCCGGTTCTGTGTTGAGAGTAGAAAAGGGTTACAGGTCCCCGGTTAACAGTCTTGTGTCACAGCTTCCTTCTGAAGGAGTACCATTTAGGCTGCCTTCTGCCAAGTGGCCCAGATAATTCCTGTTTATGTAGGATGGTAGGGTTGGGGAATCGGGGTAGCATACAAAGCTCCAAGAAGAGAGCTGTTCACACAGAACTTATCATTTAGCCCATTTTCTTATTCCCAGGATAGCCCACTGCACAATTCAGCAAAGGGTTTTTAGGCCTCAACAATAATTTCACATAAATTAGTGAACCTTCTCCTTTGTATCATTCAACTTTTGGCTGTATGATTAATTAAAAATTATGTGTATCAAGGCTGGAGAGATGGCTCTCTGCTTAAGCACACTGGCTGCTCTACCAGAGAAGCTATCTGGGTTTAATCCCCAGCATCTACTTGGAGGCTTACAACAGTTTCAAGGGGCTTCAGTGCCCTTTTCTGGCCTCCAAGGCCTTTGCATGCATGTAGTGTACAGACATGCATGCAGGCAAACATCCATACATATAAAAAATTAAAAACCCAAATCTTTAAAAAAATGTATATGGGTGTTGTGGTGGGTTGAATGGGAATGGCCTCTACAGGTTCATCTATTTGCCAGCCTAGTCCTCAGTTGGTGAAGTGCTTGGGGAAGATTAGGAGTTGTGTTCTTGATGGAGCAGGTGTGTCACTGGGGGTGAGCCTTGAGTGCTCTTTGCCTGTTGCATATGGATCAGTGTGTAAACTTCTCAGCTTCTGCTCCAGTGCTATGCTTGTTTGCTTCCCACCATGATGATAATGCAATGACCCCCTTGTGAGGAGCCGCCCTCGCTATCGCTATTGCCGTTAGAAGATGGCGCTGACATCCGCTGTCAGTTGGAGTTAACTGTCGCTGTCAGTTGGAGTTAACTGTCGCTGTCAGTTGGAGTTAACTGTCGCTGTCAGTTGGAGTTAACTGTCGCTGTCAGTTGGAGTTAACTGTCGCTGTCAGTTGGAGTTAACCGTTTAAGCTGTGCCTCTCCCGTGACGTCATCTGGGGTGATGTGCAAACCACCAATCCCGGCTCTACACATCTCACTCGGAGCTCCTAGGCTTATATAAGGGGCTGGGTTTCTTAGCTTGGGGTCTCCCTCTAAGAAGCTGATCATCTATCTCTCAAGATGCATTAAAGCTTTACTGCAGAAGGATCCGAGTGTTCTGCGTCGTTCTTGCTGGCGAGACGGTAGCGCGGGACACCCCCTGAAAATGCAAACAGCCCCAATTAGATGCTTTCTTGTATTAGAGTTGCCTTTGTCATGGTGTCTCTCCACCGCAATAGAATAGTAACTAACACAGGTGTTTCGTGTGCATGCATGTCTGTGCAACACATGCATGCCTGGTGTTGCTGGGGGCCAGAAGAGGGCACCAGATCCCCTGGAGCTGGAGTTACAGATAATTGTGAACCATTATGTGGATGCTAGGAATCAAATCTAGGTATCTTATTCTCTTACCCATACTGCAACTCCTGGATTAAAGGGGTCAAGCTCGCAGGCAACTGCTCTCAGACACTATGATGTATAGTAACTAAGGCCGAACCAGGGGCCTGCATTTGCTCTATTAAAGTGACATTTTAAGGCTCTCTATATGCCTTTAACAATGGGAAGAGGGCACCCATAAAGGATTTTTTTTTGGTTTTTCGAGACAGGGTTTCTCTGTGGCTTTGGAGGCTGTCCTGGAACTAGCTCTTGTAGACCAGGCTGGCCTCGAACTCACAGAGATCCGCCTGCCTCTGCCTCCCAAGTGCTGGGATTAAAGGCGTGCACCACCAACGCCCGGCACCCATAAAGGGTTTAATAAGGGGAGAATCCTCTCTGTTTGGCAGGGGTAGATCTAATTCTTTTTTTCCCTCTTCTTTTTTTAATTTAAAAAGTTAGAAACAATCTTGTTTCACATGTCAACCCCAGCTCCCTCTCCCTCCTCTCGTCCCCTGCCCTCCCCACCAGGCCCCTCAGTCCCCCACCCAATCTCCACTCCGATCCCTGGGGAGGGTGAGGTCCTCCATGGTGGATCTCCAGTAACTGTCATTTCATCCAGGGCAGGTCCTAGGCCCTCCCCCACGAGTCCCGCCTGAGACAGCCTCCCATATTGTGACATGGGTACTCAAAGTCTATTTGTACACTAGGGATAAACACTACCCAAGGCCCCATAGATTGCCTAGGCCTCCTCACTGATACCCACATTCAGGGGGCCTGGGTCAGTCCCATGGTGTCCACCCAGCCATCAATCTGGGGTCCAAGAGCTCTCCCTTGTTCAGGTCAACTGTTTATATGGGTTAAACCAGCCCACTCTTAACTCCATTGCCCATCAGTTCTCTCTTTCTGACACTGGATTCCAGGAGTTAAGTTCAGTGTTTAGCTGTGGGTATCTGCCTCTGCTTCCATCAGTCACTGGATGAAGGTTCTGTTTCCAAGTCTCTCTGGCAGTGGGATTGTATGTTGGCACTCCCCTGATTCATGTCTAAAATCCATATGTGAGTGAGTACATGCCATGTTTCTCTTTTTGGTGACTGGGTTACCTCACTCAGGATGGTTTCTTCCAGTGCCATCCATTTGTCTGCAAATTTCAAGATTCCATTGCTTTTTTCCGCTGAATAGTGTGGGAACACCAGACCTTGAGCAGAGACCCACTTCCCCTTCTGCCTGGGAGTAGGCAGCTGTAAGACAATGTTTAGTAAAAACATGTTTACTAAAAACGATACAATAAGTTCCCGGAAAAGGCCTTCCCACGGAAACCGCCCTGACCTCGACCTTGTCCAAAGACTAACCGCACCTTCAAAACCCACACACATCCACCTCTGGTGTCAGAGCAGAACCAGCCAGCGTAGAGGAGAGAGCAGAAGCTTCTCTGGTGGGAGCTTTTCTTAGGAGGTTTTCTTGAACCTTTTTGGAGCCTGTTTAAAATTTTCTTTATATCGTTGAACGAGTCTCTGTGTTGTCAATCCCCGACACCCTCCGCACATTCTCGGACACAGGCCGCGCAGCAGATGTAACAGAATAGTACTCCATTGTGTAAATGTACCACATTTCCTCTATCCACTCTTCAGTTGAGGGGCATCTAGGTTGCTTCCAGGTTCTGGCTATTACAAATAATGCTGCTATAAACATGGTGGAACAGACGTCCTTGTTGTATGAATGCACATCCTTTGGGTATATGCCTAAGAGTGGAGTTGCTGGGTCTTGTGGTAGACTGATTCCCATTTTCCTGAGGAATCTCCATACTGATCTCCAAAGTGGCTGTATGACCAGCAGTGGAGGAGTGTTCCCCTCTCTCCACATCCTCTCTAGCATAAACTGTCCTTGGAGTTTTTGATTTTAGCCATTTTGACAGGAGTGAGATGGTGTCCCAGATGGCTAAGGATGTTGAACACTTTCTCAAGTGCCTCTCAGCCATTTTAGCCTCCTCTACTGAGAGTTCTCTATTTGGTTTGCTGTATATAGCTTTTATTATGTTAAGGTATGCTCCTGTTATCCCGGATCTCTCCAAGACCTTTATCATGAAGTGGTGCTGGATTTTGTCAAATGCTTTTTTAGCATCTCGTGAGATTAGATCTAATTCTTAATGAAGTGATTGATAATAATTCATTCCCATGTAAGCAAGTCTCTTGAAACTGTTTTCTTAGTTGTAATTTCAGTGTCTAGTTCATATACTTCATCTTCCCGGGGCAGGGTGGTATGCTATGTATACAATTTCTCTAACCCCTTAGCCACTCTCCGTACCACTTCAACATAATTGCTGGCCTTTCCTCTGATCCTTTGGTGATAGGAATTCCTAATAGTGGGAAGAACTATTTTTAGAGAAGTTGGCCATTTTCTTGTGGTGTCCTTAACCCCTCTGGCTCCTAAAATCCTTCCTCCCCTTTTCCACAGGATTCCCCTAGTTCCGTCTAATGTTGGCTGTGGGTCTCTGTATCTGTTCCCATCAGTCGCTGTATGGAGCCTCTCTGATGATGATTCTGCTAGGCTCTTATTTACAAATGTAGTACAGTTTCATTAGGAATCATTTCATTGACTTTTTTTGCTGGGCTTGTTTGGTTCTATCCTAGGTCTCTGAGTTATCCAGCCTCTGGTTCCTGGCCCTTAAAGCAGTGTCAGGAGTGGGCTCCTTCTCGTGGCATGGATCTTAAGCTGGACCAGTCATTGGGTGGCCATTCCTTTGCTCCAGCACACCCTTTTTCCTGTCAGTTTTTCATTCTTTGTGCCTTTCACATCATGCATCTCCATCCCATTCATTTTCTGGTCCCTCTGCCTTTGCAACCTTCCCCCCAAAAATAAAATTTAAAAAATGTAAGAGAAAACAAAGAAAAAAAGAGGATGAAAAATCAGTCTTTTTGTGGAAGCTGTAGTGTGACACATTGAGTCACACAGTAAACCCTTTTGTCCACATGTCTTTACTTGCAAGTGTTCATTGCGCAGAGTCATTGGTCTGGTTCGAGGCCTCTGGTTTCTGTTATACTATCGATGCTGGACCCTCACTGGGACTCCTTTGGTATATCCTGTTGCTGTCGTTTGTCATGTTGATCCTGCAGCTTTGGGTCTGCAAGACTGGTTCCTTCACATGCTCCAGCAGATCACAGATGGGGTGGAAGTTGGAGTGGGCCAACTCCTAACCGTGGTTCTGGGCCTGGGCAATTGAAGGGTTGGTTGGTCAGCGGCCAGCTCTCCCTTGTCCTCACCACCAGGGTGAGCTCTCCTGCATTGTCCTGGCCAGTTCACCCCTTGCAGCAATGGACAAGGGGCGGGGCCAGTTCTCCTGCTTTCATGTCCTTAGGGCTGGCTCTCCCCGACCTACACCATCAGGGCCAGCTCTACTGTGTTGCCCAGGTGTGGTGGAAGGAGCACTCTCCCTAGTGCTGCAGCTGATAAGGGTCAGGGCCAGTTTTTTCCACTCTTACGACTTCAGAGCCAGCTCTCCCACCTGCCTCGGGTGAGGGGGCATCTCTCCCCAACATGCAGATGAGTAATGGGGAGAGCTCTCCCATGTTCACAACTTTGGGGCTACCTCATCTACATGGGATTGGCTCTATTGTGCTGCCCAGGTGAGGCACAGGGCCTGCTCCCCCAAGTGTTGTAGTTGGTGGGGCACAGGGTCAGCTCCCTCATCCTTATGGCCTCAGGGCCAGCTCTCTTCCACTCATGCTGCCACATGACAGGTGAGTAATGGGAACAGGCTCTAGGACATCTTGCAGGCAGGGCAAATTGTAGGTCAAAAGTTTTGTGGCTGGGTTCGTGTCCAAATCTCTTTAATGAAAATATTGCCTGGTTACAGGGGGTGACTGGTTCAGGGTTTGTATCCTCCATTACTAGAAGTCTTAGCTAGGGTTACCCGCATCCGATTCCTGGGAGTTTCCATTGCACTAGGTTTCTATCTCACTTGTGAAATGCCCCCTAATTCCAGGTATCTCTCTCAGTACTCTCTCCCCCAACCCGCCTACCCCCACTAAGCAGGGGGTAGGGCTCACATAGGGGCTCACAGAAACTGCACTGACAATCAGGGAGCCTGGATGTGTCTGACCTAGGTCCTCTGCATATATGTTATGGGTGTGTAGTTTGGGGTTCTTATGGGAGCACTAAGAGTGGGGTTGCAGGCTGTCTCTGACTCTTCTGTCTGCTTTTGGGACCGTTTTCCTTCCACTGGTTTGCTTCGTCCAGCCTTAACATGAAGGGATAGGCTTAGTCTTAGCTGTGTTTGGTTGATATCCCTGAGAGGCATGTCTTTTTCTGAAGGGAAATGAAGGAGGGGTGGGTCTTGGGGAGAGGACAGGTGGTGGGGAAGGACTGGGAGAAGAGGAGGGAAGGGAAACTGAGGTCAGGATGTAATATATGAGAAAAGAATAAATAAAAAGGAAAACAGGAGACATTGGGCTTCCAAATACCTTGTTTTGTGTGTAGGTAGGGAAAACCTCCATTCAGCCTGAGAAAGATCACTCAAAGGCTCGTAGATTGCAGCCTTACACCTGAGGCAGGTCAGTGAGGTCTACGATTATATTTCAAAAGAGATTTTTGTCTAGACCAAAGGAAATTGCAGTTCCTCACACTTCAAAAGACATTCCAAATGTCCAGAAATGAGCTCGATCTGGGCTAAGGGAGGCTTTTTGGAAAGCCCGCATTCCTTAGAACTTATGAAACTGGTTCCCATCTGCCAAAAGGAATGTTTTCCCTTACCCCTGGCAGGAGAGACCTACAACACCTATCAGCATATTAAAGGGTTTATCCATGGCTAACTCCATTTAACATCTTTTTATGTATGTGTTTGTATAGTTTCCATATGACTTTTAGAAATGTCTTTTGTGCTGGTAATCCCTCCTGATATTCCTTCCTATACCCACCCCACCTCATTTAACACTTTGGCTCCATTATTCCCCATAACCATTTCTTTTTAAATTTTGTTTTATCACTTCTTATTTCAATTAAAACAATCTTATTTCATATACCAATCCCATTCCCCTCTCCCTCCTATCTTCCCATTCTCCCCACCATCTCCCCATCCCATCCCCCCATCCACTCCTCAGGGAGGGTGAGGCTTCCCATGGGGGATCATCAAAGTCAGTCACATCCTTTGGGGCAGGACCAAACTCCCCTTCCCCCGTCTCTAGCCTGAGCAAGGTGTCCCTCCATTGGGAATGGGCTCCAAAAAACCAGTTCATACACTGGGGATAAATACTGATTCCACTGCCAGTGTTCCCATAGACTGCCCAACTGACACCCATGTTCAGGGGGACTAGTTTGGTCATATGCAGGTTCCCCAGATATCAGTCTAGAATCCATGAGCTCCCTATAACCATTTATACTGGTGTATTCTATTTCCCATTTCATAATAGCCCTCTTTTCCCAACTATGGACTGTTAATAATTTTCTGACATCAATGAATATTCCAAATGGAACATACATATTTTAAGATTCAAAGATAAAAGTAAAACCAAAGGAAAAACCAAGACCCCCAAACCAAAACAGCAATAAAAACCAAAACAAAACTTGTCATGGAAGCTGTAGTGTGACACAGTGAATTATGCAGTAAACCCTTTTATTCATATCTTTACATAAGTGTTCATTGCAATGAGTCATTGGTCTGGTTAGAGGCCTCTACTTCTGCTGCATTATTGAAAATGGACCCTCACTGGGAGTCCTGTTGTTACCCTGTGTCCTGGAGCTCCTGTAACTCCTATAGCTTTGGATCTGCAGGTCCAGCCCCTTCACATGCTCCAGCAGTTCTTAGGGTGGGCCAACTCATAGCTCTGGTTCTGGGCCTGGGCAGTAGCTGGGTTGGTCAGCCCGCCAGCTTTCCCTCATTGTCACCACCAGGGTGAGTTCTCCAGCATGGCCTCAGCTAACTCACCCAATGCAGCAGACAGCAAACAGTGGGGACAGTTCACCTGCTCTGGAACCCTGGGGTACAGCTCACCAGCACTTACACCACGAGGGCCAGTGAGCTCTACTGTTTTGCCCAGGAGAAGTGAAGGTCCTGCTCACCCAATTGCTGCAGTTGGTGAGGGTCAGGGCGAGCCCTTCCTAGGGACTTGTCCTCCTCTTCTTCCACATTTGTGTTTGACAAGTTCAGGGTAGGGGATGTGGACAGCATGATAGTGGGTCAGAAAAGAATGTGAGTCAGTGCAAACCTTCTACGGTACTTGGGAAATGCCTGCGTTATACAGGGCATACTGATGCTGACTGAGTGGTGTCATTGTACAGCAAGGGACTTTGTTATTGTGTTTGAAGGACAGTTCCTTGATAGCTTACACATGCATCTTGATAATTTTTTAAAAAATGGAACAAATGTATAGAAAATTCACCTGTTTATTGAAAATACAATGTTGAGGGTATAACAGTGTTAGTGGCAGCAAAAACTTATCAAGATTGAAAATACAATGTTGAGGGTATAAGAGTGCTAGCGGCAGCAAAACTTAGGAGGATCTGGCTCCTGGGCAAGGGTGGTTCTCTAGGACTCCTCCGAAGTCTCCAGGGAAAGAAGCACCTCTGAACACTTACAGTTTCTGATCTCTCTTGTATTGTTCTCGTCTCCCCTTAAACCAATTCTGTAAGCCAGAGAAAGTTGGTTCAACATAGTAATCAGGATAATAATCAGAAAACACACTGTCTAACAGTAGCTGCTCCCTATAATTTAGATTGCACTGAGGAACCTGCTGACCCACTCCTCCAATTCTGTGAGGAGCGGAGGGGCTGGCACAGGCTCCAGCGCTTGCCTAGAATGTAGGAGGCTCTGGTTCCCACCCCAGCACTGCAGAACAGTCCCTGGACAAATGTCCACACATTGCAGGCCCTTTCCCCTCTCTACTGTAGTGCAGACTGGAGGAAGTTAGCAGCGTTGTCAGGCAGATGCAGCAGCTTGCTTCAGACAACTAGAGTGCTGGCTGCCCTCATCTGTGTGTCCTCACCAGGTGCTTCAAACAGCAGGGGGACCGCCCCTTTGGACTCTGTGCTCCCCCATTCCCATCAGTCTCTGTTTAACCAAGTTACGGAAGCTTTATGAGCGAGGGGTTCTGCCTGTGAACTAACCACACACTCAAATTGCCCCGATGATGATAGAATTTATCCGTAGTTTATAATATTTTTAATCGTCTAGGATTATGGAAACCCTGATTCTATTTAAATTAATTCAAAGTTAATTGAAACCTAATTTGAATAATTTATATGTCATAACACTGGAGGGATGTCTCCACGGAGACATTCTATTTGAAGGGTACTAGCATTATAAGAAGTTTTACACACACGCACACACAAACACCCACACACACTTCTTTATCAATGTTATTAATGTAATTATTAATGCATAGAATGTGTACATATTTCATGTTAAGACACATGTATTCATAATTTGTCTAAAGATACATGTATGTGTGATACATATATGTCTAAGGAGTGAAAGCAGGTTAGTACTATTCTGTGTTCCTTTTGGAAGTTGAGCTTTGTTTTGAAATGAGCCATTTCTAGAAGGTTGGGCTTTCTTCTTCCATTTTTTGTCCACAAAGAAGGTAAAGCTCAAAAGTCATTTTAAGGGGGCTGTAGATATCTCTAAGAGTTAAAAGTACTTGCTGCTACTGTAGGGGACCAAAGTTTGGTTGCCATCAACTATATAAGGCAGCTTCTGACCACCTGTAATTTAAGCTCCAGGGAATTTGACTCCCTCTTCTGGCCTCTGAGGATACCTGCATACATGTTGCAAACAGACACAGACACATTATACATGAGTTGTTAAAAAAATCTTTGAAGGGGCCAGGCGTTGGTGATGCACACCTTTAATCCCAGCACTCGGGAGGCAGAGGCAGGCAGATCTCTGTGAGTTTGAGGCCAGCTTGGTCTACAAAGTGAGTTCCAGGAAGCCTCCAAGACAATACAGAGAAACCCTGTCTCCAAAAAACAAAACAAAACAAAATCTTTGAAAAACATGTTATTTTGAAACATGATCAGGTAAAACACACAACACAACAACTTTACCCACAGGACGAAAGTATCCAAGATATGAAGCAAGTTCTAGAACGGCTGACTTGCCAAATTGTCTTCTTACCTGAACTCTAGCTTCAGTCACACCGATCCATCTTGCCAGTTGTTTTCTGAGGGCAAAAAATAGGAGACGTTCAGTACTGGGCATCTTGGATGAAATCAAATATGTGAAGGATACTTTGTATTTGTTTTTCAATGTTTGTCCCGTCCTTCACCTTCTGTGACATTCAGCTTGAAGATTTTGAGGCTTAAAAACACTATTGGTAACTTCGTTTTATTGTTATTCACCATTAGCATACATAAAAACACACCACAACCCTAATAAGCAATTTGAAAAACACTAATAAGGACAGCAAAATCCTCAAAAGAAATGCTCCTAACATCAAGTGAGGTGGTCCAGGAGACATTCTCAAATAATAAAGCAAAAGCTACAAAACAAACACAATCAGGAAAATCTGTGCAAGGCATTTTGTCAGTACTGAAGGGTAAACTCAAAGAAGATGGATCAATGGGAAGCATCTGAAGATTTCTTTTTGCTGTTTTGGTTTGGTTTTTTTCAATACAGGGTTTTCTCTGTGTAATAGCCCTGGCGTCCTGGATCTCAGTCTGTACACCAGGCTGGCCTTGAACTCACAGAAATCCTCCTGTTTCTGTCTCTCTGAGTGCTGGGACTAATGGTGTGCTCCACCACCGCTGTACTGAAGATTTCTAATGTTTAGTTAACTCACGACATCATGAGGGTGTCTAGTTTGCTGATCACCAGGGAAATGACATGTTACATTTATTTGTTAAATTTTTAGTGTGTGTTAGTGCATGCATTCCATAGGTGTAGGGGTGTGTATACCTGTTCTATGGTGCAGATCAACTGGTGGGTGTTGTTCTTTTCCTTCTACCAAGAATGTCACCCGATGGACCTTTCACACTTCTTTTAATAGGATCTTACTTACATAGAAGACATTGCCCAAGGTTTTCCACTCTGATACATTGAATACTATATGAAAATACCTTCATTTCCATTGTCTTAGTTAGGGTTACTCTTGTGATGAAAACACCATGACCAAAAGCAAATTGGAAAGGAAAGGGTTTATGTGGTTTACACTTCCAGAAGATCACTGGAGGAAGTCAGTCCAGGAACTCAAATGGGACAGGAACCTGGGGGCAGGAGCTGATTCAGAGGCCATGGAGGAGTGCTGCTTACTGGTTTGCTCCCCAGAATGATCAATCATCTTAGGGATGGCGCCACCCACAATGGGCTAGACCCTGTCACATCAATCACACCTCCATAAGATCAGGCTGTAGAAAAGCCTGCAGGGTGTTTTCCCAGTTGAGCCTCCCTCCTTTCTGAAGACTCTTGCTTATGTCAAGTTGACATAAAGCTCCGAGCTACAGCCATTTGACACTCTCATCCCTAGCTCAGCACACTAGTGCAGGGTGCAGGAGTCTGGCAGCCTTGCTTTGGGAAGTGGCTTTTATTTAGATAGGATAAGAGATAGGCCGAGGAGATAGTTCAGAAGGTGAAGGTGACTTGTAAACAAGCCTGATGACTGGATTTTGATCCTGGAACTCATATGCTGGGAGGAGAGAAGGGACTAACTCAAGTTGTATTCTGACTTCCTCATGTGTCAAGTGACACCTACACCCACAGAAACACATTCCCACAGCCACAAATAAAACAAGTGAATGAATAAATACTATGCAGTTTTTGTTGCGGGGGGGGGGGTAGTGGTGGTGCACGCCTGTAATCCCTCCACTTGAGGGCCAGAGCCAGAGGCAGGTGAATCTCTGTGAGTTCGAGGCCAGCCTGGTCCACAGCTGGTCCAGGACAGCCAAGGGTACACAGAGAAACCCTGTCTCGAAAAAAAAAAGTAGCTTTTAAGGGGTGGCAGGAGAGAACCAGGGAGAGAGGCAAAAGCCATCCTGGGACACCATGTGCTCCCAGGAAACTGGGTGTCAGGCCAGGTTATCTGCTTACCTTACTTCTGCACTGATGTAGTGATTATACTGGAAAAATCGTTCCAGCTCCTGCAACTGCCACTGGCTGAACTTGTACTGGAAGCAGCGCTGGCGCACCAGCACGGACACAGGCTGCACACTTTCTGCAACCCCCATGTCCTCACAAAATGGCTCCTGAGGCTGCAGCTCATTCTGGTCACCGTCGCTGGTGCCCAGGTCCCCCTGGTTCCTGTCATCCACGAGGCCTTCAGCACCAGCAGCAGAGGGACCGTCTCCACTTAATTCTCCTGCTGCTTCCCCTTCTGCGGCTGCGGCTCCCTGCTCAGGCTGGCCCTGTGCAGTCTCCTCCTCATTTCTTCCCTCTCCTCCCGGCAAGACCATCGGTGCCTCAGCACCTGAAAGTGGGGGAAGAGAAAAGTGCAGGCATCAGAGTCCAGGGTTGTCTGAGGGTGCCGTGAAGTCTCAGGAAAGCCAGCAAGCAGTACAGCGCATGTCTAAGTAGTCTCTGTGGGACACTCCTCTCCTCATGGACATCTCCATCCCACCATTCCCAGCACACACTAACCATTCATTTTTCCTTCATCCTCATCAAGTCCCTCATGAAGCAGGTAGTTGGCGTTTCGGCGCTTCATGTCCCGAATGCTCATTTGCAGTTTGCCTCAACAGATTCTGAGTTGGAGCTCCTGTGGTTACGAAAGCCTGGGCTTCTCAACCAGGAAGAGTTCTCGTTTGGCCCTGGGGGCCTGTTGTACAGGTTACTAACTATCCAATCGTGAGCCTGCTATCCTGGCTTCCATTTGACCTCCTGCTGCTAGGGGTTGAGCCCCTGAACAGCAAAACAGGGCAGTTTGGTGAAGCAAAGAGCAGGATGTGTTTGCATGGAACGCACGATCCTTGGGCTTATAGGGATGCACACGAGACTCTCCCAAGTTGCAGTTTCGCCTTGGTGAACGATCTTCCTAGGGAAGGCATGATGGTCAACTGTGCCAACTGACTTATATTGAAGTAGAAAAGCTCTGGAGGTCTTGGAAAAATGTTTTTAGACTATCAGTTGGCAAGCTGGGGATGCTTTTCCATGACTTTAATGCCAGTACTCTGGGAACAGAAGAAAGTGGATCTCTGTGAGTTCCAGGTCAGACTGGTTTACATAGTGATTTCCAGGCCAGCCAGAACCACAGTGAGACAATCACACTAGGCACCTGCTGCTTGACAAGAGAACAGAAATTAAAGATTATCACGAAGTCTTTTCCTTTGGGTTTTCAGAGAAAGGGACGTTAGAGTCTGTCTTATTTGCATGGCCTACATTTACAGGAGTTTGGGCCTGGATTGGGGTTTATTAGCACCGTTGAGGCCTGTTAGTTCTGTTAATTACTGTTCAACCTGTGATAACTGACATGTCCGCACTGAGATTCCTCACTTTCTCTTGAACACACACACACACACACACACACACACACACACACACACACTTCTAATGTCTTCTCTGAATGGTCTAAGCATTACTCCCTGGTCTCCATCCCAGGTCTGTCAGTCAAGCAGCCCCTTCGCTGGCATGTGGTCAGACTGGTCCCAAGGCAGCCAATTTTCCCCAAAGTGTTCTGGTCTCTCTGGGACTAGAAAGGGCCCCAAAGAACTAGGATCTCTTCAGGCAGTTCCCTTTGTAGGGTGCCTGAGTAGTTCTTCTCCCAACAAAAGACTTACTTCAGAATTCTGGAAATACCTCACAACTAAATCTATATATGTGTGTTTCCTGTCCTTTGCTCTCTGCTGTGTAGCCCAAAACTGCTGTTGTCAAGGTGCACAGAACCTGAGAATTTTTTCTCTTGAATTTTGGTCAAGATTGCAAAGATATCCATTTCTGTTTAGCGTATAGCTCATTACATATAGCCCTTGCCTAGCATACATAAATCCATTGCTAGCTACTCCCCAGCACTGTATAAAGTCAGCATGGAGTCTCAGTCTCTCAATGCCTGCAATCATAGCACTCAGGAGATAGAGGCAGAAAGATCAGAACTTCACCTGCAGCTACAGAGTTTGTTTGAACCTAGCTTGGGACACATGCACACTGTCTAAAAAAAAATTCATCTCCTCCCCCAAATTCCAATATCTCCATTTTCAAATAAGGTAGTGGGCAATGGATCTGATTTAATTTTTAAATTCACTGAAATATGATCCTTGTCTGTTTTTCCCCTCTTCCTTTTTTAAAACTTTAAGTTAGAAACAAACTTGTTCCACATGTCAATCCCAGCTCCCTCTCCCTCCCCTCCTCCACTGCCCTCCTGATCCTTGTCTTAGCATGTGACCTATCCTCAAAAAACGTCCTAGTATAATTGAAAAAAGTGGGGGTTTTTTTGGTTTTTACTAGACAGGGTTTCTCTGTATTGTTTGAAAAAAGTGTATTTTACTGCTCGTGGCTACAATGTACATAGCAATTCTGGCTGGCTAGGACTATCGATTGAAGTCCTTTGCAGCTTGCCCAGGACCTTCCGATACTATGAAAGCTAGTTCTGGGCTGGGGGAGGCTTCCAGGCCATGTCCAGCTGGATTCCTCCAAGTCCTTTGTGTGAGTGTGTCCTGTCTCCAGCAATACAGGCATACCATCAGTTCCGGGAAGCCACTAAAAGCAATAGCAGTAGCCAGATGATTTTCAGAGTTTTTCATTCTCTGCAGCTGCCCTGGCCAACAACTTGAATTGGGGTTTCTCATGCCTGGTATTGGGGGTGTGCCATCACCTTCTGGCCTGGGCTTGTAATTTGATTTTGCATCCTGACACTTGGTTGAGCTTTTTAACATATGCCTGCGTTTGGCTTGCAATTATTTTTTCCTTCATCCTGTAAAAAGGTGAGGCAATGCAGTTGCAGTAGCCATCTCTAAACCCAGTTCTGATGGAGTTAGGTGTGGGTGGAGACCATAGAGCTAACTGGCTGAACTGGGGGGGGGCTCCAAATTCAGTGAGAGACTTTGTCTCAAAAAATAAGGCAGAGAACTGGGCGGTGGTGGCACACATCTTTAATCCCAGCACTCAGGAGGCAGAGGCAGGCGGGTCTCTCTGAGTTTAAGGCCTGCCTGGGCTACAGAGTGAGTGCCAGGATATCCAGGGCTATTACACAGAGAAACCTGGTCTAAAACTCCCTGCCCCGGAACAAAGAGGTAGAGAACAATTGAGAAAGACACTTGGCAGCCAGGCGTTGGTGGCGCACGCCTTTAATCTCAGCACTCGGGAGGCAGAGGCAGGCAGATCTCTGTGAGTTCGGGGCCAGCCTGGTCTATAGAGCGAGTTCCAGGACAGCCTTCAAAACAATACAGAGAAACCCTGTCTCGAACCCCCCCACCAAAAGAGAAAGCCTTCCACACACACAAACACACATGTATAGCCCACCAACACACACATCATCATAAAGAAAAACCAATAGTGTTATTTGGAAGTAAGATATTATGTCCCTATTTTGATCTCAGTTTATATGATTTTGAAGTGATCTTTGACTCACTGAAGTCTTTTGCCTAGAATTTAATTTTGTCTGATATCAAGGTCATGGAAAGTTTCTTTGGATTTTACTTGTCTGTGTATTTTTCTAGATTTTGCTTTTAAAATGCTTTCATTGTATATGTATGGGGGTTGTGCCTGCATGGATGTCTGTGCACCACGTGCAAACAGCACTTAAGCAGTCTAAAAGAGGGTGGTGGGTCTGGGACTGGAGTTAAAGATGGTTGTGAGCTGCCTTGTGCTTGGAGTGTGTAAGTGAGTTGGTCTCTGATTCTTTTGTTTAAAACGTTTATTGATTCTTTGTGGGTTTCACATCATGCATTCCGATCCCACTTATCTCCCCATCTCCTGGAATCTACCATCTGTCCTTGCAACCTACCCCCAAAACAAGACCTGATTAAAAAAACAAAAACAAAACAATCCAAAAACAGGAAAAAAATCTTCTCGTCAAAACTGTAGTGTGGCCTGTTGAGTCACACAGTTTACCCTTTAGTCCATTCATCTTTACTTGTTTTTATTTCAGTGAGTCATCAGTCTGGTTCCAGGCCTCTGGCGTCTCCTGTACCACTGATAATGGGCCCTCACTGGGGCTCCTCTTGGATATCTTGTTGCCCTGTGTCCTGGAGATCCTGTAACTTTGGATCTGCAGGTCTGGCCCCTTCACGTGCTCCAGCAGTTTGTAGGTGAAGTGGATGTTGGGGTGGGCTAACTCAGCTCTGGTTCTGGGCCTGGGTGGTAGCTGAATTGGTGAGCCTATCACCCTCACTACCCAGGCGAGCTCTCAGCATTGCCCAGGTTAGCTTACTCAGTGCAGCCTGCAGCAGGGAGCAGGGCCAGTTCTGCTCTCAGGTCCTCAGATCCCAGTCACCTATGCTCACACGGAACAGAGCCAGGCAAGGTGCAGGGCCCTATCTCCTGATTGCTGAGGAGGCATGGCGGGTGAGGGGAGTCAGTGCTCCTGCTCTCATGCCCTCAGGGCTGGCTCCTCTGCACATCTGACAAGAGTCAGCTCTACTGTGCTGCCCAGGTGAGGTGCAGGGCCTGCTGTCCTGTGTGCTCCAGCTGGTGGTGGCAGGGCTAGTTCTCTCACTCTCATGACCCTGGGGCCAGCTCTCTCTCAGAGCAAGGGGTGGAGAGGGTAGGGCTTCTTTCTCTCACCTATGCCAGCACATGGCATACGAGGGAGGGCAGGATCAGTTCTGTTCCTCTCACCGCCCTAGGGCTGGCTAAATGCGTCCCCGACAATAGGGTCAGCTCTAGTGTGCTGTCTTTGTATATTTGTATCAGAAAAGTCACTTTTGAAGCAGAGATATTCTGCAGGCTGCCTATGTGTTAGCTATGTACCCTATGTCCCGAGAAGAGATGTCACCACAAGCCCCTCTCTGCTCACTTACTGAAGGATGCCACTTTTGCCTCTCTTGGGAGCATCAGCCCATGTTTCCAGGATGGGAAGTGAGGGGCAGAGCATGACAGGAGGTACAAGCAGCTGGCGTCTAAGTCTGGCCGAGCAGACACTGAGGAATTGCAGCCCTGCACAAGGTGGGGAGTGTCAACTTCTGCATCCGTAATGAAGTCATTGGGACGATGGGCTTTGTGAGTGGAGATAGCCTGCTTCTTCTCAGTGTCTCCCCACATCATCCATGGCTTTGGAAGATTCCAGGCACAAGGTAGATACAGTAATGTACTACACTGGGTGTTTCTTTAATTTACCAGGAACTACTTAAGAAGTTACAATACTGAAAATACAAAGATTTTAAGCATTGGTCTCATTCTGAAATCACCAGAAATGTATACTTTGAGAAGACATTTTAAGTGTTGGTCAGCTTGTGCTCTGGGGAAGAGGGACAATATGCCTACTAGGTTTGGTTTGGGGACAATAAGTAAAGAGAAGCCTTATTATGGCTTGGAAGGGATGGGTTCTTCTCTCTGAATCAGCAAGATTTCTGACAGAGTGCCTGAAGTGCCCTGTGTATGCCATGGAAATGGATAGAAGAGTTTGTGGAGCAACCCAAATGAAAAGATACCATTTTGCTTCCCAAGAGTCCTGTGAATGCCTATAAGGAAACTTCTCAGAGATCAGGGTTGAAATAAAAACCTGAGACTGGCCAGAATTAGCTCCGTCTGGATAAACACTGTCTCTCCCTAGGGTCTTGCTCTGCCTCTCTTGTATATTTTTTATTCTAAATGGTAATAGAATGGGTGGGCCCAGCATGACAGGTGACCAAAAAAGAATGTGTGGGTCAGTGAAAGCCTACTATGCAACTTGAAAAGCTCTTGTGATATAAAAGGCCTGCCTAAGGTAGAACAGCAATTTCATCTCATGCAAGGAGGCCTTGTTATTCTGGTTAAAGGAAATTTCCTTGATAGCTTACACACACATTTTACTCAACCAGAAGGCACATGAAATAAACTTATTGAAATTCATAATCTTTACTGAAATACAAGTGCTTAGAAAATAATAAATAATACATTGTCGGTGATAGAAATCATCTGTATCTGGCACTTAGGGGAGAGTGGCTCTCTAGGGCTCCTCCACAGGCTTCAAAGATGTCCTAGTAAGCAGGAGAATCTCATAGGCCTACAGCCTCTTATATCTTCTGTACTGTTCTCTCCTCTTCCGAAACCATCTCTACAGTGATCGGGAAAAAGGAACTGGTTCAGTGTAGTAAACTTTTAGGACCACAACTGAAAAGTGTACCATGTAACCTTGCATATTAGCAACCATTTAGATTGCACTGAGGAACCTGCTGACCCACTCCTCCAATTCTGTGAGGAGCTGAGGGCTGGCACAGGCTCCAGCGCTTGCCTAGAATGTAGGAGGCCCTGGTTCCCACCCCAGCACTGCAGAACAGTCCCTGGACAAATGTCCACACATTGCAGGCCCTTTCCCCTCTCTACTGTAGTGCAGACTGGAGGAAGTTAGCAGCGTTGTCAGGCAGATGCAGCAGTGTTTACATCAGCTTTATGAGTGCTGGGTTCTGCCTGTGAACTATCACTTCACTCAGATTGCTCCTGTGAGGATAGAATTTATGCTTTGTTTTCAATATTTCAAGTAGTTCAGGATTGTGGAGCCACTAGCTACATTAATTTGAATAATTTATGCACCTCAAATCCAGTATGACTCCACAGAGAAACCCTGCCTAAAGGATATTAGCATTACAAGGAGTTGCATATAGTTATATATGGGATATATATTTATTTAACTATGTTATTAACATAACTGTATATGTATATACCTATTTATAAGTTAAAATGGATATGTTTGTAATTTATCCATAGGACACATGTATTGGTAACCTATATGTAGTTTAGTGCTATTCTTTGTTTCTTTAGAAACTTATGCTTCATTTTTGAAATGGGCTCTTTCTGTAGGGGGGCTTCCTTACTCCATTTCTATTCACAAAGACCACAAAGCTCAAAAGTCATTCTATGAGGGATGCAGAGATGGTCAGCTCTTACAAAGGACCAGAGTTTGGTTCTCAGCACCTATTGTGGGTGGATAACAACCACCTGTAACTGCAGCTCCAGTGCATTCACCGCATCTTCTGGATTCCTTAGGTACTTGCACACATGTTGTACATACACAAACACACACGCAATAAAATTTTAAAAATAAATCTTAAAATCATTTTGAAACAGTGTTATGTGAACAGCAAAATAATTTCATGGAGAGGTTAAAAGAGTCCAGGGCCTAAAGTAACTTCTACAGTGGCTGCCCTGCCACATGGCTTTCTTCAGTTTACTGACCTTCGCTGTGGCTTCATTCCCGCCCATCCCTCTGGCTAGTTGTTTTCTGTGGGTAAAAGTGGCAGATGTTCAGTATTTAGCATTACGGATGAAATAATATGTGAAGGACATTTTATATTTGTTTCAAAATGTTAGTCTCATCACACACTTTCTGTAGCATTCACCTTGAAGGTTTTGAAGCTTTAAACAAGTTCTCCAAGCAGTGTTATTTTATTATTGATGTACCAGACATGAAAACCCAAGGATGCCCCCAATAAGCCATTTTAAAAGTACCAACACGGTCGCCAACAACCTCGAAGGAAATGCTCCTAATGCTGGGTGTGGAGATTTTGCCTCTAAAAACAAAAACAAAAACAAAGGAAAAGTTACAAAGCAAATGAGGCTTTGTCAGGACAGAAGGACAAACTCAAAAGAAGATGGATAAATAAAGGGCACATGGGAATTTCTAACATTCAGTTAATGCACGAGGACGTCCAATGCGCTGATCATTGGAGGAAATTGAATATTACAGTTTTAAAATCACTTGGTGTGTGTGTGTGTGTGTGTGTGTGTGTGTGTGTGTGTGTGTAAGCATGCCCCAGTACTATGGTAAACATGTGCAGGTGAGAGGACACCTGATGGAAGTTCGTTTCCTTCTTCCACCATCGATGTGGATTCTGAGGATGGAACTCAGGTTCTCCAGCTTGATAGCAAGTGCTTTTAGTCACTGAATATCTTGCTAGCCCTGGGAAATAAAATATTCAAAGCACAACAGACAGAAAAGGAACATTAGAAAAGAGGACCCTCCACAATACTGGCAGTGCCTTCCTAAATTCCCAGAATAAGGGAGGCTCAGCGAATGGGCCTTTGTAAGTTCCAGGCCATCCTGGAGTACAGAGTGAGCTCACCCATCAGAAAACAAGAATAAACAGAAAGAGAAACTCAGATAAACTGGAGCATGCCTTAGATCTCAGCTCCGCATTAAGTATTGCTTTTATTGACATTTTGCTGTGGAAAAGGTGGCAAAAAGGGAGGCCAAAAATAGTAGGCAAAAGTTGGGGGCCAGAGTTGGCAGTGCATTTAGTCCCAGCACTGGGGAAAGACAGGTGGGTGGATCTCTGTGGGTTTGAGGCCAGTCTACTTTCCTGGCTCAAATGTGAGTTCCAGGCCAGGAAGGGATTCATAGTGAGACCTTGGAGATGGGGGTTAAAGAGAGAAATGTTCCAATGAGTTTATAATTATAAAAATTAAAAGAAAAGTGCATGGTGTACAGGTTTGTCAAAACTTTTTAACAAGAGCAGGATGTCACCCTGTACTATCCCAACTGTACCTCAGCCTTGCACATTTCTTTTTTTTTTTTTAGGTTTATTTATTTATTTATTTATTTTCTTTTCTTTTTTTTGTGTATTTTTTTATTTTAATTTTAAATAGCTTGTTTTACATGTCAATCCCAGTTCCCTCTCCCTCCCCTCCTCCCGCACTCCCCTTCCACCCTCCCTCCCACCCTATTGCCAAATCCTTCCACATAGGGGATGTCTAGAGTCTATCATTTTACTCTTGGTAGGGTCAAGGTACTCCCCTAAGAGTCCAGGCTGAGAGAGCATCTCTCTTTGTGCTATAGGCACATGAAGACAGATTGTATACCAGGGATAGACACTGATCCACAGCTCAGGGCCCCATAGGTTATCCAGGACTTCTCACTGACACTCACATTTGGGGGGTCCAGATCAGTCCCATTCTGGCCTCCCCACTGTCGGTCTGGGGTCCAAGAGCACTCCCCTGTTCAGATCAGCTGTCTCTGCTGGTTTTGCCAGCCCATTCTTTGCCAATTTGCTCATCATTCCTCTCTCTCTGTCACTGGGTTCCTTGGGTTCAGTTCAGTGCTTAGCTGTGTGTTTGCCTCTGCTTCCATCAGTCCCAGGATGAAGGCTCCCGGATAGTTATAGACATCAAGTTCATTATCAGGAATGGGCATTCGAGGTGGTCCCTCCACTATTGCTTAGCTTGCCAATTGATGTTATACCTTTAGATCACTCGAGGTCACTCTGGTGCCTGATCTGTCTTCGATCCTATGATTCCCTCTTCCCCCTATTCTACCCCCACCCCCTCAACTTCCTGTTCCCCCATGACCAACTCCCTTCCTCTTTACCCCCTCTATTCTTCCCAGGTCCCACTACCCCCCCTCGCCCTGTTCCCCATCCATTCAGAGGATCTTGTCTCCATCCTCTTCTCTTGGGTACTATGCATATATGCATATCTTTTAGGTTCTTTCCTGTTTCCCAGACTCTCTATCTGTGGGAGTGCAGACTGGCACTATCCTGATCCATATCTAAAATCCATATATGAGTGAGTACATACCATGTTTGTCTTTTTGCGACTGGGTTACCTCACTCAGGATGGTTTCTTCCAGTGCTATCCATTTCCCTGCGAATTTCAAGATTCCATTGTTTTTTTCTGCTGAGTAATACTCCATTGTGTAAATGTACCACATTTTCTCTATCCACTCTTCAGTTGAGGGGCATCTAGGTTGCTTCCAGGTTCTGGCTATTACAAACAATGCTGCTATGAACATAGTGGAGCAGATGCCCTTGTTGTATGAACCTGCCTCATTTGGATAAATGCCTAAGAGTGGAATTGCTGGGTCTAGTGGGAGATTAATTCCCATTTTCCTGAGGAATCTCCATACTGATTTCCAAAGAGGCTGTATGAGTCGGCATTCCCACCAGCAGTGGAGGAGTGTTCCTCTCTCTCCACATCCCCTCCAGCATAAATTGTCTTCGGTGTTTTTGATTCTAGCCATTCTGACAGGAGTAAGATGGTATCTCAGAGTTGTTTTGATTTGCATTTCCCTGATGGCTAAGGATGTTGAGCACTTTCTTAAGTGTCTCTTGGCCATTTTAGCCTCCTCTACTGAGAATTCTCTATTTAGCTCTGTACCCCACCTTTCAAGTGGATCCTTTGGTGTTTTGGAGACTTGTTTCTTGAGTTCTTTGTAAATTTTGGAGATTAGCCCTCTGTCAGATGTAGGGTTAGTGAATATCTTTTCCCATTCTGTGGCCTGCCTTTTTGTCTTTTTGATTGTGTCCTTTGCCTTACAGAAGCTTTTTAGTTTCAGAAGGTCCCATTTGTTAAATGTTGATCTCAGTGCCTGTGCCACTGGTGTTATGTTTAGGAAGTGGTCTCCTGTACCAACTCGTTGAAGAGTATCTCCCACTTTCTCTTCTAAAAGTTTCAGTGTGGCTGGATGTATGTTGAGATCTTTGATCCATTTGGACTTAAGTTTTGTACAAGGCGATAAACATGGATCTATCTGCAGTCTTCTGCATACCACTACCCAGTTATGCCAGCACCATTTGTTGAAGATGCTTTCTTTTTTCCACTGTACAGTTTTAGCTTCTTTGTCAAAAATCAGGTGTTCATAGGTGTGTGGGTTAAAATTAGGGCTTTCGATTCGGTTCCATTGGTCTACCTGCCTATTTTTGTGCCAATACCAAGCTGTTTTCAGGACTATAGCTCTATAATAGAGCTTGAAGTCAGGTATGGTGATGCCTCCTGAAGTTCCTTTATTGTATAGGGATGTTTTGGCTATCCTGGGCCTTTTGTTTTTCCATATAAAGTTGATTAATGTTCTTTCCAGGTCCTTGAAGAATTGTGATGGAATTTTGATAGGGATTGCATTGAATCTATAGACTGCTTTTGGCAAGATTGCCATTTTTATTATGTTGATCCTACCAATCCAAGAGCATGGGAGATCTTTCCATTTTTTGGTATCTTCTTTGAGTTCTTTCTTCAAAGACACAAAGTTCTTGATATACAGGTCTTTCACTTCCTTGGTTAACATTTATCCCCAGATATTTGATGCTGTTTTTGGCTATTGTAAAAGGTGATGTTTCTCTGATTTCTTTCTCAGTCACTTCATCATCTGTATATACTAGGGCCACTGATTTTTTTGAGTTTACCTTGTATCCTGCCACATTGCTGAAGGTGTTTATCAGCTCTAGGAGTAACCTTGCGGAGTCTTTTGGGTCACTTATGTAAACTATCATATCATCTGCAAATAATGAAAGTTTGACTTCTTCTTTTCCTATTTGTATCCCCTTTATCTCCTTTTGTTGTCTTATTGCTGTAGCTAGAACTTCAAGTACAATATTGAAGAGATATGGAGAGAGTGGACAGCCTTGTCTTGTTCCTGATTTTAGAGGAATTGCTTTGAGTTTCTCTCCATTTAGTTTGATGTTAGCTGTTGGTTTACTGTATATTGCTTTTATTATATTCAGGTACGTTCCTGTTATCCCTGATCTCTCTAGGACCTTTATCATGAAGGGGTGCTGGATTTTGTCAAAGGCTTTTTCAGCATCTAATGAGATGATCATGTGGTTTTTCTTTCGCAGATTGTTAATATGGTGGATTACATTGATAGATTTTCTAATGTTGAACCATCCCTGCATTCCTGGAATGAAGCCTACTTGATCATGGTGGATGATTTTTCTGATGTGTTCTTGAATCCGGTTTGCAAGTATTTTATTGAGTATTTTTGCATCAATGTTCATGAGGGAAATTGGTCTATAGTTCTCTTTCTTAGTTGTGTCTTTGTGTGGCTTGGGTATCAAGGTAATTGTAGCCTCGTAGAAAGAGTTTGGCAGTGAGCCTCCTGCTTCTATAGTGTGGAATACTTTGACGAGTATTGGAATGAGCTCTTCTTTGAATTTCTGGTAGAATTCTGCACTGAAGCCATCTGGGCCTGGGCTTTTTTTGTTTGGGAGACTTTTGATGACTGCTTCTATTTCATTAGGGGTTATAGGTCTGTTTAGATTATTTATCTGTTCTTGATTTAGTTTTGGCAAGTGATATCTATCCAGGAAATTGTCCATTTCCTTTAAATTTTCAAATTTTGTGGAGTACAGATTTTCAAAGTATGCCCTGATGATTCTCTTGATTTCCTCAGAGTCCGTTGTTATGTCCCCTTTCTCATCCCTGATTTTGTTAATTAGCATGTTCTCTCTCTGTCTTTTGGTTAGTTTGGACAGAGGTTTGTCTATTTTGTTGATTTTCTCAAAGAACCAACTCTTTGTTTCATTGATTCTTCTCAATGTTTTCCTGGTTTCTACTTGATTGATTTCAGCCCTCAATTTGATTATTTCCTGGCGTCTGCTCCTCCTGGGGGAGTTTGCTTCTTTTTGTTCTAGAACATTCAGCTGTGCTATTAATTCTCTAGTATGACTGTTCTCCAGTTTTTTCATGTGGGCACTTAGTGCTATAAACTTTCCTCTCAGCACTGCTTTCAAAGTGTCCCATAAGTTTGTGTATGTTGTGTCTTCATTCTCATTGAAATCGAGGAAGTCTTTAATTTCTTTTTTTATTTGTTCCTTTACCCAGGGATGGTGCAATTGTGCATTGTTCAATCTCCATGAGTTTGTAGGGTTTCTGCGATTTGTGTTATTGTTGAATTCTAATGTTAATGCATGGTGGTCTGATAAGATGCAGGGGGTTATTCCAATTTTTTTGTATCTGTGGAGATTTGCTATGTTTCCTATTATGTGGTCAATTTTAGAGAAGGTTCCATGTGGTGCCGAGAAGAAGGTATATCCCTTTGTATTTGGGTGGAATGTTCTATAGATGTCTGTTAAACCCAGTTGGGTCATAACTTCTATTAATTCTTTTGTTTCTTTGTTAAGTTTCTGTCTGGAGGTCCTATCTAGCGGTGAGAGCGGAGTGTTGAAGTCTCCTACTATTAGTGTGTGAGATTTTATGTGCATTTTGAGCTTTAGTAATGTTTCTTTCACGAATGTAGGTGCCTTTGTATTTGGGGCGTAGATATTTAAAATCGAGACTTCGTCTTGATGTATTTTTCCTTTGATGTATATGAAGTGCCCTTCTTCATCTCTTTTGATTGATTTTAATTTGAAGCCTAATTTGTTAGATATTAGGATTGCTATGCCCGCTTGTTTCTTGGGGCCGTTTGATTGGAAGATCTTTTCCCAGCCCTTTACTCTGAGATAACGTCTGTCTTTGGTGTTGAGATGTGTTTCTTGTATGCAGCAGAAGGAAGGGTTCTGTCTTCGTATCCATTCTGCTAGTCTGTGTCTTTTTATAGGTAAGTTGAGGCCATTGACATTGAGGGATATTAATGACCATTGATTGGTGATCCTTGTTTGTGCTTGATTTATTGTTAGTGAAGTTATTTTGTGTAGTTTCTCCTCCCTTTTTCTTTTAGTGTTTTGTAAAGTATGATTCTATATTGCCTGTGTCTTTGTGAATGTAGTTATCTTCCTTGGCTCTAGATTTTCCTTCTAGCATTTTCTGTAGAGCTGGATTCATGGATACGTATTGTTTAAATCTGGCTTTGTCATGGAATATTTTGTTTTCTCCATCTATGGTAATTGAGAGCTTTGCTGGATATAGTAGTCTGGGCTGGCATCCTTGTTCCCTTAGCGTTTGTAGGACATCTGACCAGGATCTTCTGGCTTTCATCGTTTCCATTGAGAAGTCAGGTGTAATTCGGATAGGTCTGCCTTTATATGTTACTTGGCCTTTTTCTTTAGCTGCTCTTAATATTTTCTCTTTGCTCTGTAGGTTTGATGTTTTGATTATTATATGGCGAGGTGACTTCTTTTTCTGGTCAAGCCTATTTGGTGTTCTGTAAGATTCTTGTACTTTCATAGGCATATCTTTCTTTAGGTTAGGGAAGTTTTCTTCTATGATTTTGTTGAATATGTTTTCTGTACCTTTAAGTTGAAGTTCTTCACCTTCTTCTATACCTATTATTCTCAGGTTTGGCTTCTTCACGGTGTCCCATATTTCCTGAATATTTTGTGTTAAGGATTTGTTGGTTTTGAGATTTTCTTTGGTTGAGGATGCTATGTCCTCTAATGAGTCTTCAACACCTGAGATTCTCTCTTCTATCTCTTGTATTCTATTGGTGATGCTTGCATCTGTAATTCCAGACCGTTTACCGAGCTTTTCTATTTCCAGCATCCCTTCATTCTGTGTTTTCTTTATCGTTTCTATTTCAGCTTTCAATCCTTCAACTGTTTGAGCTGTTTCCTTAATTTTCTTGGTTGTTTTTTCTTGGTGCTCTTTAGATTCTTTGAGAGATTTGTTTATTTCTTGAATTTTTCCCCCATTTCATGGATTTTTTTGTTTGTTTTTTCTTCTATTTCTTTAAGGGATTTCCTCGTTTCTTCTTTGAGGCTCTGCATCATCTTCATGAAATAATTTTTAAGGTCTGTCTCCTCTTCTTCATCTATGTAGTGCTTTTCAGGTCTTGCTGGTGTTGGATCCCTGGATTCTGGTGGGGTCATGTTGGTGTTTCTATTGCTGAGTGATCTCTTATTCTGTCTTCTTCCCATCTCTTCTTCCAGTGGGTGCTGGTGGGGGCTTTCTGTCTCCACTGGTCTCCTTCCTTACTGCAGCTGAAGCTGAAGCTGGCCTCGCTGGGGTTGGGGTCTTGGAGGGGCTGATCTCTTTCCTGAAGCTGGGCTCGCTGGGTTGGGGTCTTGGAGGGGCTGATCTCTTTCCAGTGTGGGCGGCTCTTCTGAAGCTGGGCTCGCTGGGTTGGAGTCTTGGAGGGGCTGATCTCTTTCCTGTGTGGGCGGCTCTTCTGGAAGCCGGGAGCGGCCCCAAAGATGGAGGGGGATGGGTGATGGGCGGGTGGTCCCAGCCGGGGACCCAATCTCACCTGAAGCTGGGCTCGCTGGGTTGGGGTCTTGGAGGGGCCTGTGTGGGCGGTTCTTCTGGAAGCCCGGAGCGGCCCCGAAGATGGAGGGCGATGGGTGATGGGCAAGTGGTCCCAGCCAGAGACCCAATCTCACCTGAAGCTGGGCTCGCTGGGTTGGGGTCTTGGAGGGGCTGATCTCTTTCCTGTGTGGGCGGCTCTTCTGGAAGCCAGGAGCGGCCCCGAAGATGGAGGGGGATGGGTGATGGGCGGGTGGTCCCAGTCGGGGACCCAATCTCACCTGAAGCTGGGCTCGCTGGGTTGGGGTCTTGGAGGGGCTGATCTCTTTCCTGTGTGGGCGGCTCTTCTGGAAGCCGGGAGCGGCCCCGAAGATGGAGGGGGATGGGTGATGGGCGGGTGGTCCCAGCCAGAGACCCAATCTTACCTGAAGCTGGGCTCGCTGGGTTGGGGTCTTGGAGGGGCTGATCTCTTTCCTGTGTGGGCGGCTCTTCTGGAAGCCTGAAGCTGGGCTCGCTGGGTTGGGGTCTTGGAGGGGCTGATCTCTTTCCTGTGTGGGCGGCTCTTCTGGAAGCCGGGAGCGGCCCCGAAGATGGAGGGGGATGGGTGATGGGCGGGTGGTCCCAGCCAGAGACCCAATCTCACCTGAAGCTGGGCTCGCTGGGTTGGGGTCTTGGAGGGGCCTGTCAGCCTTGCACATTTCTATTAAGAGGATTTTACTAATACCGCAGACATTACATGCCGAAGTCTACCACTTGATTTATTTACATATTATGTGAAAACACCCTCATTCCCATTTTTTCATGACTCTTATCCCTATCCCACAATCGTAGTGTAGGGCACAAGATCCAGCAGCCTGAATTTTCCAGGTGACTATTATTTCAAGAGGCAAGTGTTTGTGTGGGGGCTGACAAGATGGCAAAGTGGGAAATTGTGCCTGCCCGAAAGCCTGATGACCTGAGTTTGATGTCCCACACCTACATGATGGATCATAGAACTTACTCCTGTAAGTGTCCTCTGACCTTCACATGTGCCAAATGGTGTGTAGGTGCACACACACACACACACACACACACACACACACACACACACACACACACACACACACACCCCGCAACAAATAAATGAAGTTAAATAAATAATATGTGATTTTAGAAAACGACGGCATGTGGGGACCAGGAAGAAAGTCAACCGTCATCATGGAGCAGCGCGCCCCCCTAAAATAGGACATTAAGCCAGGCATGAAGTCAGGCAAAATCCTCACCTTGCTTCTATGCTGAGGTAGCAACTGGTCTGGAAAATGCGCTCCAGTTCATCCAGCTGCCACTGAGTGAATCTATGGCGTAGGCGTCGTCGAAGCACCTGTCTTGGCACAGACTGCACTCGCTCACCATCCACGCCCCCAGGAATCGGCTTGTTCGCTTGCTGCTCGCTCTCCTGGTCTTCTCTGGTTCCACCACCTTCCTTGTTCATGTCATCGTGCACGAGGCCTGCAGCGGCAGCAGCGTGGCCTCCTCCCCTTAACCCCTTGTCACTCTCCCCTTCTGTTGCCGTGGCTCTCCACCCTGGATCACCACGTCCACTCTCTTCCTTATTTCCTTCCTCTTCAGCTGCTAAAACCTTCGTACCTGAAGTGGGGAAACAAAAAGATGAGGCACTGGGGAGGGGGGGTGGGGCAGTGTAGGTGTGAAATCGCAGTGAAGCCGGAAGTGTGCGGTGACGGCAGCTGTTATCCAACCATCTCTCCGGTGCCGTTACTCTCATGGAGATTGTTAAACCACTATCCCCAACTCTTACTGACCATTCTCTCCTATTCCCTCATTCTCATCAACTCTATACCTTGGATGCTGTCCATTTTTGCTCTACCTGTATAGACTGAGCTATAACCTTTGGTAATTCCATTATAGAGTAGAACTGTGACCCTTGACCTGGAAGAGAATTCTTCCAGCCTATTCCCCATCACTATGTATCCAGCTATAGATGTACTGTCCTGACTGCATAGTCATCACCTGTTGCTATGGGTTGGGGTCTGAGATGCCCAAATAAGAGCTGTTTGATGCTTCAGGGAGCAGGCTGTGTTTGTAGGGAGGGCGCCGTCCTTGAACAAGTAGAGATACAGAAATGGCCCTTTAAGCAGCATCCCAGCTGAGTCCTCTGGCCCTGGTGAATTATCTTCCTAGGGAAGGGGTAGTGGTCAACTATGGGAACCAATGGGAGTAAAAAAAAGATCCTCCAGTAGCTCTGGAAGCCTTGAGGAGCTATTTGGAGAATTACCTCTTGGTCTAGTGTTCCACATTAGGTCCTTGGTAGTTGGCAGAGAAAATAAATAAATTAATGTGATTATCTAGGAGGCGTCTCCTTTTGGGCTTTCACAGAAAGTGAAGTTTGATCTTGTGGTGATTTGAATGACAATGACCACTATGGGCACATATATTGCTATGATTGATCCCCAGTTGATTTGGAAAGCATTGGAGGCTAAGCCTTGTTACAGGAGGTGTTGCCTTGTTGAAAGAGACATGTTGATGGAAGTGGGCTTCGAGGTTTCAAAGGCCCACAGCATTCTCAGTTAACCCCCCCCCCCCCCCCCAGTCACTGAGTGCTTCTTGATCAAGATGTAAGCTCTCAGCTACTGCTCCAGTGGCATGTCTGCCTGCCTGCGGCTTTGCTTCCTGTCATACTGATCACGGATTCACCCTCTGAAAGTGTAAGCAAGCCACCAGTTAAATATTTTCTTTCATAAATTGCCATTGTAGTGGTGTCTCTTCAAGCAACAGGAAAGTAGTGAAGTTAGAGCCTGACGTGCTTCCATGCTCTGCCTTTCCAGGGGCTCTGGCAGGTTGCAGGGCCTGCTGAAGGTTGCAGGGCCTGCTGGCTCCTCAGCACACAGATGAGAGGGCCCAATTTCACCAGCCCCAGTAAGGAGGTTAGCAGTACTGTCAAAGCTGCTAAGTGTTTGCAAAAGCTGCAAGAGTTGTCACACCTGTTCTGTGTGAACACACACGCACGCGCGCGCGCACACACACACACACACACACTTCTAATGTCTTCTCTGAATGGTCTAAGCATTACTCCCTGGTCTCCATCCTAGATCTGTCAGTCAAGCAGCCCCTTCGCTGGCATGTGGTCAGACTGGTTCCCGGGAAGCCAGCCTTTCCAACATGTTCTGGTCACTCTTACAATAGAAGGGGCCCTAAAGTATTAGCATGTGTCCATGCAGTTCCTATTTTGGGGTGGGCATATTCTGGAGCCCTGGTGCTGGAATTCTTCCAGGGTAAGACTTACCAAACAGTTCTGGTAACCACCTCACCACTAAGTCTACCATTTATCTTTCCTGGGTTTTCTTCCCTCTTTACTCTAAATACCAACATTGCTCTTGTCAAATATCAAGAACATGAGAATTGTTTCTTTCAAGTGTGACCAAAACAGTAAAGACATGCTATTCTGGGCTGGGGTTGTAGCAGCTCACTTGGCATTGTCCTTACCTAGCATACTTAAAGGCACACGATCCCTATGAACTGCATAAAGCCAATATGGTGTGTGCCAGTCCTGTAATGCTAGCAGTTGAGGTAGACGCTGTGATGCCACAGTCATCCTAGGGTACAAAGTGAGTTTGTGTTCAGTGAGGGACACATGACACTATCTAAAAATAGAAAATGACACTCTGTCTAAAAAAAAAAAGACAACCATTTCTTTTCCCTAATTATGATATTGCTATTTACAGTAAAGGAGTAAATAAGGGACCTGATTTCACTTTTAAAATTCACTAACATGTGTTTTTGTCATATTATGTAATCTGCCTGGAGAATATTCCATGTATGCTTGAAAAACTGTGTATATTACTGCTTGTGGTTAGAATGTACAGTTTACCTATGAGGCTTAATTATAGTGAGTTCTATTAGGATTCAGGCATTATGCAGGCCTGCCCCTGTCACCTGGCAGAATGCCCTCAGGCAGTTCCCTGGTTCTATGGTGTTGTAGTCTCCATGCAGGTGCAAAGGACCCCTTTAAAAGAAAGAGCCCTGCCCACTTACACTGTCTTTCCCACTCCTCTCTTCCCTCTCTTTCCTGCTCTTTTCTTTCCCCTCTCTTTTCCCTCTCTCTTTCCCCTCAGTTCCCCTGGGGCAGACAGGACTTTTCCTGTCTCCCTCTTCTCTTCTGTGGTCTCTCTTTCTCTGTGTCTCTTTACCTCTTTTCTCTTTCCTTCCCGCCTTTCCCGTTCTAATAAAACGTCCCACTAAGGTCTGTCTGCCTGGTGTGTTTGTCCTCTGCCTTGGTCACTCTGGCCTGCCATGGAATCCGCCAAGGTCCCCCTCATGCTTTATCATAACAAGTTACCTTTGCCTTATGATGCTCTATTTTTTCTTTTTCTTTTTCTTTTTTGTTTTTTGAGATGAAGTTTCTTTGGAGGCTGTCCTGGAACTTGCTCTGTAGACCAGGCTGGTCTCAAACTCACAGAGATCCACCTGCCTCTGCCTCCCGACTGCTGGGATTAAAGGTGTGCGTCACCACCGCCTGGTTGGATGCTCTATTTTTATTAATATTATGGAAAATGATATATTGAAACCTAAATTACTTTAGATCTGCCCATGTCTCACTTCATATTATTATTCCAGGGTTTAAAAAAATTTTTTGGCACATCATTTCAGGTAGTCTCAGCAGTCCCAGAATTCCCTTTACCAAAGAATAACCTTGTGATCCTTTTCTACCTCCCAGTTTCTGGGATAATAGCATTGCTACCACTATCCCCTTCTACTTTTTTGAATAATTGTTTTTTATCAGATATGGAATTATCAATTCACAGGGTTTTAAATGTTTTTTTTCAGTACCTTAAATATGCTGTCTAGAGTACTTTCTGGTCTTCATGGTTTCTGGGGGCACTATTCATTATATTGATACTCTGTTGGATGTGGTCAGGGTACTTTTGGTCTCCATGGTTTCTGCGGGCACTATTCATTATATTGATATGCTGTTGGATGTGATGCTACATTTGTTTTGCTGTTGTTAAAAACAGGCAAGTCTCAGTGTAAATATCAAGTTTACTGTGCTCTGGTGTGGTTAGGCTTTCTTGCCAGCCAGTGTAGCACTAAATTTTGGTAGACTTATTTTGCTGTTGTTTCTTTAAATGTTCTTTCTTCCCCTTTCTCTGTCCCTTGTAATTCTCAGGCAGTTACACGGGTGTGCTCATGATTCATGGTGTCCTGTGCAAAAATTTTTTGTTTTTTAATTTGAATTTTATTTATTTATATTATGAGATATATGCCATGGCACACGTATGGAAATCATAGGACAACTTGTGGGAATCAGTTCTCTCTTACTGTGTGGACCTTGGGGACCAATCTCAGGATGTCAAGATGAGCAGCAAACAGTTTTACCCATGGTCTCAGGATGTCAAGATGAGCAGCAAACATTTTTACCCATGGAGCCATCTCATGAACTCTTACAATTTTTGTCTTTCTGCTAAGTATTTTTGTTGTTGAAAATATTTTCCATGCAATACATTCTGATCAAGTTTCACCTCCTTAGTCTCTTCCCAGATGCTCCTCATCTCCCAATCCATTCAGCTTCACACCTTTCACTACTTTCAATAGTTTTTTCCCATTCCTCAGACTGAATAATCTCAATCGACCCATCTTCAAGATTACCTCGTTCTTATTTTGCCTCACATGCCTCACATACATAAATATTTTATTCAATTATGTTATTTTTATTTACTTTGTATATAATGCTGTTAGAATTTATCTTTTTATTCATGTATTTATTGGTGAGGGGGTATGGTCAGTGTATGCCATGATGCATACATGGATATCACAGGACAACTTAGTTCTCTCACCTCATCATGTGGTTCTGCAGAGCTGTAGTGGTTTCAGGTGCAGACATGATTGCTTTAAGGAAGAGTAACTGCCAGCATGTTCTCTCTTGGTTCTTGGAGAGGATTGGAGGGCAGAGACTGCATCTTCTGGATCAGGAAGACCACAGTGGTCATTTCCTTTTATCTGTGTAAGTTGTTCCCCAACAAAACACCTATTTATCTTGGGGCTGGTGAACTCATTTAAACCCCACCTTTAATTGGCTTCCAACATGCATGGGTGGATTCCTACTATCAGCCCATGAGGCTCAACCAGGCCCAGCTTCATTGCATTCTGGGGTCCCAGAGAGGGGCTCCCTCAGCTTCTGCGTTTTACACTGAGTCACTAGCTCTTGTGTTTTTTTTATTTGTTGAATTTGCATTTGTGACTTGGAAAAGTAGCTTGATATTCTTTGTAAACTTTTTTCTCTTGGTTTCCTGTAATTCCTTTCATATATTATAATCGCCTTTAGCTTCTTGAGACTTTTAAAGTAGAAGTAGTAAAATCTTAGTATAATAATTCCATTAACTGGCTGTTTCTCTCTTTTACTTAAAAATCATTTTATTTATGTATAGTTTGTGCATATGCCTACACATGCACCTTCAAGGTGTGAATCCATGTGTTCACAACTGTTGGGCAGAGGTCAACATTGAGTGCTGTTTTCTATCACTTTTCACATTATTTTAACTTTTATTTATTTTTTATCATTTTTTGTGTGTGTGTTATGCATGTGTATCCACACATGCACATGCCTGCAGAGGCAGAATGTTACTCCCCTGGAGCTAGAGTTATGTGTGTATATGTGTGCCTGAGTGTGGTTTGTGCACATATGTGTGGGTGGCTGTAAAATCCAGAAGGGGGTGTCAGATCTCATGGAGTTTAAGTCACATGCCCTTGTGAGCTGCCTGTTGCGGGTGTTGGGAATCAAGCTTAGGTTTTCTGTAAGAGCAGCATGCACTCCTAACTGCAAAAACATCTCTAGCCACCACCCCACCTTGTTTTCAGGAATAGGATCTGTCTCTAAACTGTAGGCAGAACTTTCTGTCCTGTCTACTAGCTCCTGAATAACCAGCAGCTGCTTCCCAAATAACTGACTTCGAGACTTAAATCATAATCATTCAGCCAGTATCTCAGACTTGTTACTACCTAACTCTTACATTTAAATTAACCCATATTTCTTATCTATGCTTTGCCATGTAGCTCATAGCTTGTTATCTCATTTTCATTTCTTTTCTTTTTTAAAATTTAAATTAGAAACAAGCTTGTTTTACATGTCAATTTTTGGACCCTTCCCCCTAGGGACTGTTGACCAGCTTTGTGACTAGGAGTGAGCTTATCCTGTTCCCCTCCTTCCAATTAGGCCTGTATGCAAGTTCCTGTTATTCGCCCATCATGGCTGCTGGAGTACCATGGCAAATGGATGTCTATGTTTCTGTAGATACTTTTTCCCACCTGATATTCACCTCTGCCCACTCAGGTGAAAAAGTGAAAGATGTTAAGAGCCACTGTTTTCAGGCTTTTGCTTGCATGGGGTTCCCAAAACAAATTAAGACTGATAATGGCCCCGCCTATGTCAGCAGAGGTTTCAATCACTTTTGTCTAGATTTTGGTATTTCCCTCCAAACTGGAATTCCTTACAAGCCCCGAGGGCAGGCTATTGTGGAACGTGCTCATTGCACTCTGAAAGCCTATTTAGCTAAAGACCACCTTGGCTCCCCTGACTCTACTCTATCACTTATCCTCTATATCTTAATTTTTTTAATTGTGGGTGCTTCTGGCAACTCTGCAGCAGACTGTCATTGGCGGCCTGCTCTACAGCAAAAACCTTTGGTTAAATGGAAAGACCTGACCTCGGGTCTTTGGAAAGGGCCAGATCTGCTTTTGGTGTGGGCCCAGGGTTCTGTTTGTGTCTTCCCGCACGATGGTGAGTCCCTAATTTGGGTTCCAGAGCGTTGTATGTGCTCTGTTCCTGCTGATACTCATCAGGCGTCTATAGATCCATTAGACTTTCATGAGGAACCCACCTGTCCTGATGCCGGCAGGTCTTCAGAGTCAGGTATACCTAGCTATACTCAGCCTCAACCTTAGCCTAGGAAAGGCATCCATCAGGATGGATTTAGAAAAGGAAAATTTGTTCCTGAGATTGTGTTTTATCTTATGAAACTTTCTCATATTTACATGGCTGCATAGATTTAAGCAAGTCATCCATTGCTGATTTTTTTTCCTAATGCCTCTGTTATTGGTCTTAACCTCACCCCCTTTTGCCTGACCCTATGTGTTGGCAGGATCCGCTTAACTGATCCTCTTTTGAGTTGGGTCACACCAACCTTCTCAGGTGTGTCCCTTCGAAGGCCTTGTGCCTGCTTAGACATTTGCTATATTCAATAACACTCCCTCAGGAGAAATAATTATTTCCTCCAGGAATGCCACTTGAGAAGTTGTTGGAATGGTGAAATACCAGCCTTGGTGGTCGTTGTTCCTGGTATCATGCCTATTCCAGTGGAACACTCGAGAGAGAACCAGCTCATCCTCACACGACACTGGAGTGATTTTGACATCACAGCGGCTGCAGTTTCTGGCTTCCCTATCTCTTAGCCAGTTGCCACTGCAGGTATGCTGGATAAACTCTCAGGAGCCGGAATCCTTGAGAAATGTTGTAGCCCGAGATCGCTACAGTCAATCCCAGTTCCCTCTCCCTCCTCTGCCCCCACCAATCCCCTATCCCATCTGCTTTCTGCTCCCCAGAGAGGTTGAGGCCTTCCATGGGGGATCTTCAAAGTCCTAGGCCTAGGTCCTCCCCTGTGTGTCCAGGCTGAGAGATTATCCCTCTATGTGTAATGGGCTCCCAAAATCCATGTGTACACTAGAGGTAAATACTGACCCACTGCCAGAGGCGCCATAGACTGCCCAGGCCTCCAAACTGACATCCTCATTCAGGGTGTCTGCAACAGCCCTATGCTGGTTTTCCAGCTATCATTCTGGGGTCCATGAACTTCCCTTTGTTCAGATCAGCTGTCTCTGTGGGTTTCTCCAGCCTGGTCTTGACCCCTTTGCTCATCACTCCTCCCTACTTGATTCCAGGAGTCTGGCTCAGTGTTTAACTGGGGATGTCTGCTTCTGCTTCCATCAGCTACTGGATACCATGTCCTATTTTCTTCTACAGCTGGCTGGCATCTTTCTGACTCCACCCTTCTTCCTCCCAACATTCTTAGTTTGGCTGTCCCTTCTATACTTTTTGCCTGGCTGTCAATCATCATTTTATTAAACCAATTTGAGTGACAAACCTTTACAGTGTACAAATGGGAGTATTTCACAGCAATAAACATCAAGCCTGCAGTTACAGCTATAGTGGCTGGCCAACAAGCCCTCTGGATCTACATTCCTTGCAGAAACCAGGTTTAAATGTCAGCCACTGTGTTTGGCTTTTGCATCTATGTTGGGGGTCATAATTGCTTAGCAGCTACTTTCACTACTGAGCCATCTCCCAGCTCCAATTTTAAAAATTGAGACGGAGGCCTCATATAGTGCAGGATATACTTGAATTTGCTGTGAAGCCAAGGATGACCATGAAATTCTGATTCACATATATCTGCTTCTCAAGTGATGTGATTACAGACCTCGACCACTGTGTTCAGCGCTTATTATTTCTGCTACTACTTTCCCCTTGAGTGGGCCCCATTGTCTGTATCAGTGCATGACAACTTTCATAGAAATATTTCATTTTAAAAATTAAAATAGAATTACATTGCTTTCCCTTTTCTTTCCTCCCTCTAACCCCTCCAATGTGTTCCCCACATCTCACCGTCTTTCAAAATTATGGCCTCACTTTGATAATTTTGTATACACACAAACAGAGTATATGATTTCAAGGCTGAACAATTGGTATTAGAGGAGCAGTTAGGGAGCTCATCCATGGCAAAGACTAATTTTCCTCCTCTCAGCATTCTTCAGCCCACTGTAGTTCTTTGTCTAGGGTTGAGACCCTGTCATGTGTCCTCCTTACATCTTAGCAACTGTATTGGTGATGTTCAGCTCTGCTTGACCACAGGGTGTCATATGACTAAGAATGCATCCCATCCATGATAATTAGGAATAAGTATGTAAGTCCAATTACATGCCATTTGAACATGAAACAGAAACACTGTAACCTAGGCTAAGGAAGACACCACAGGAGAAACACATGTGACCACCTGGGGAAATCTGTAGCTATGACTAGGGAGTGAGAGAACACTGTAGCATCCCTTCTTGTTACACAGACAGCACCTGAGGCCTCCTCCAGTATACAGTCATGGTGTCACTGATTAGTGCAGCCTTGTTGTAGATGTGAGTGGGGTAGGACTCCACGGTCAGTGCCTAACAGGGAGATGCTTCAGGGAATTTGAAGGAAACTATTCAGGATTGTTGAATGGAAGAGTGGTCCTATAGCTGCTCCTGTTGCTCTAAGATAGTGTGCTTTTGTTATCTGGGTGTCCTGAACACTTTGTACTTAATGTCCCTAACCATGCGTTCTCCCTTCTTCCAAATGTGGAGCCTCCCATTGTATGGAGTTTGGAGCAGGAGCCGATGAAGGAGTCTAGAGATGCCGCAGTTGAAGCAGATGGAAAATGAGGAGAAAGTTTGCAAGGCAAGTGGAGGTCCTTTGAACTGCCAGTACCAAGGAAAGTCACATCTGCGTTGTCTATTTAAATGCCATTTCCTTGGTACCTTACACACATACCTTAATCATCTCAGAAGGCACTTGAGACAGATATATTGAGAATTTACCTCTTATTGTAAACATAAGGGCTGAGGAATAAGGGTGTAATAATAGAATGTTGGTGGAAGCAAAATGTAAGACCCATGACAGAATTAGCTGCTGGCCCATGCTACTCATGGCCACAAAAGTTGCACACAGAAAGGGAGGGTAGGAAAATAATTGTGAGGATCCTAATTATCATTTCAATGCCTGTGCCTTGCAAACCCTGTAGGTGGTCTCTTTCAAAGTTTCTGTCAGAGTCCAGGGATGGAATTTAATCCTCAGTCTGTGTTTCTTCATAGGGTCTTGCCTTGTGTTTCTTGTAGATTTGAAGTCTTCTGGTCATAGCAGGATAAGGACAATATGAAGGGTGACAAAACACCTAATATGGACCTTAGAAAGCCCCTGTAGTGTACATGGCTTACTGACTGTGACTTCGAGGTGTTACCTCCTGGAAAGAGACCTTGGCACTCCATTAAATGACATTTCCTTGATAACTTAGACATGTTTCTTAAGCTCAGAAGACACAAAACAAATGCATTGGAATTCACCTCTTTATTGCAAATACAAGCACTGAGGAAAACAACATGCAGGAACACAGTTTGGGTGGCAGCCAAATCTTATGTGCATCTGAATCCTGAGCAAAGGTGGCTCTTTAGGGCTTCTCCACAATCTTCAGAGAAACATGCTCTGGGAAGCAGGAGGAGAACCTTTGAGTGCTTATAGCCTCTTATATCTCCTGTATTGTTCTCTCCTCTTCCAAAACCATCTCTAAAGTGATTGGGAAAAAGGAACAGGTTCAGTGTAGTAAACCATTAGGATCATAATTGAAGTACTTAAAAAACAACAAGAATCTACAGAATTATATCATGTACTAATAGACATACATGGACTTTGTCATTTCCAAGTTATAGTAACCAAGTAGTTTCCAATTGGATTTAGGTTGTATTCCACACTTTGAAGCCCATACTTGGCACCATAATTAAGACCAAGAACAAAACAAGTGTGTCAGTGCAACCCTAATTACTGTTATATCAAATGGATTTTCTGTGCTTACTGACCTGCACTCTGGCTTCACTGATACCCATGCATGCTGCCATACGTTTTCTGAGGGTAAAAAGGAAGGCAATCAGTATTTGGAATTGTGGATATGTAAAAGTAAATATGAAAAAGGTATTTTATACTTGTTTTGAAATTTTTGTCTCATTCCCTTGATAAAGAAATATGATAAATGGATAGATTATTGAATCTACTTTAATCCAAAAAAACCACTGTTAACTTCAAAATGTTTTACATTGGTATGGATTTTAGTTCATTGATACAAATTTAAAGTTAATTTTGTTACACTGTATGTATATTTCTATTCTTGTTTAAAGTATTGTGGTTATATAGCTCAATTAAAATGTAATGTATAATTGAGAAATACAGGTTTACAAAAATACAGTTAATCATCTACAATAGTCAAACTTAAGGTTATGTTACTTAGGTTTTTTAGATATGCAAAGATATATTTCAGATAGACAGGTATTTTTCAAACATTTCAAAGACCCACAGAATATGACATTTAAAATGTTTTAGTAACTTAGAATTTTCATGACAGTGAGACACATCTGATCCTGATATCACCAATGTACTGCAGGGAAGATGATGGGCATCAAAGAAACTCCTTATGGAGTTTATTTTCTTTATAACAAAAGCTAGTCATGTGAGCAAAGAAACTGTCCTTGCTTCAATTGCTGACAGTTACTGTCTAAACTGGATCAGCGGGGCACAAGAAAGGTGATTGCTAAGCTTTGCCATGACAAGATATGACAGTCCTTCAAATTTTCCTGCTTCACAGGAAAGTCTGTCAGATATACTAGGCTTGTAGGTCAAAGATGTATGATCCATCGCTACAATAGGATCCTTGAGTCAGCTGCTACTGTCATTTCTCACATCTTTTGGAAGTCATTTGTTTGCACTTCCTGTTTACTCAGATAATACTATTTCCTTCTCAAGTCTTTGATGGAGTTGAAAACTAAACAGTTATAATTAAAGTTTTTCTTAGTTATAAGAAACTACATATAAAACTTTAAACTTACCAAGATAGGATAGATAATTAAATATTTTCTTGACTTTTGTCAGGTACAAATAAACTAGATATTGTAACTATAATTCCTACATGATAGCTATCTTATTGCCGGTAATTTTACTATGTTAAAGTTAAAACCTTCCTTTTTATTTAGACAAAAAGGGAGAAAAGCTGTGGAATATTCCTGTACACTGTGTAAATTATGCTCTGATTGGTTAATAAAGAAGCTGACTGACCAATAGCCAGGTAGAATAAGGTTAGGCAGAAAAGCCAAACTGAGAATGATGGGGAGAAGAAAGATGGAGTCAAGGGATATGCCAGCCATCTGATGGAGAAACATGATGTATTAGAGCATAGGTAAAGCCATGACACAAGTGGCAAAACATAGATTAATAGAAATGAGCTAATTTAAAAGTAAGAGCTAGTTAGTAATAAGCCTGAGCTGTTCAGTCAAGCATTTTGTAATTAATATCAAGCCCCCGAGTGCTTATTTAAAAGTGCCGACAGGATGGGGCAGGACAGAGAAAGCCCCATTTATATTCCCTACCTTCTGTGATACTCACTTTGAGAATTTTGAGGCTTTTAGAACAACTTTATTACCAAACTATCATTAATAGATGTACAAACCAAAGCTTGTTCCTGATAAGCAATTTGAAAACCAGTAACATAGACAGTAAAAACCTCAAAAGAAGTGCTTCTAATACTCAGAATGGAACTCAGATTTTATCTGTGGTAAATGACTTTACCTGCTGAGCCATCTTGCCAGTCCAAGTAAAGAAATATAAAAATCACACCAGGCAAAGATGAATGTTATATACTCTCACAACACTAGCCACAGAATCCTGAATTCCAAGCACGATTGGAAGCTGAGGCTAGAGGCTCCCTGCAAGTTCCAGGGCAGCCTTGCTACAGATTGAGGTCCTATATCAGAAAGCCAGAAGAGAACGTCACCCCCACCCCCTGACCCATACACTTCCACCCCTGCCAGAATGCGCCTTCAATGCCACCACAAATAGACGAATGGAGATGGGGCAGACCTGGAACTCGTTGTAGAACTGGGATAACTTTCAACTTCTGCTGTACCTGCCTCCAATTTCTAAGATTACAGACCTGCACCACCCCACTCAGCCTGTCCCACCCCATCCCCTGCATCCGTTTTTAAAGTTTTAAAGATAACCTTCCATTCTGTAGCTAAGGCTGGCCTGGCACTCAACCACTGTAGCAAGACGGCTCGGAAGAACAGGTGCTTGCCTAAATGCCTGAGTTCAGCACTGGGGATACACATGGTAGAAGAAGAGAAACACCTCTCATAAGTTGTCATCTGTCCTCCACTTGATATGAACATGCACACACAAGGACAACACACACACACACACACACACACACACACACACACACACACACTGTCAACATGTGTACGAGCGCGCATGCGCATCCTTGCGCGCCCACGCAGGCTTAAAATAAATTAAAGAACCGCATTTCAAAATATAATAAAAAGAGGACAATAGGGGACCCTGGAGAGGACCGAAAGTTCTCCATGTATTATTTTGTTCCCCCAACAAACAGAAGAGCAATGTGTGCATTCTACTCACGCTTCTGCTGGACTGATGTAGTGACTGCGCCGAAAAGTGCTCTCTAGCTCTTGCAACTGAGGCAGGGTGAATCTATGGTGGTGACGCGGGCGGCATTCAGGCACCAGAATTCTCACGGGATGAGTACAGGTCCACCGCACTGACAGAGGAAGCGGCGGCACAGCCTCATTGCCTCCCATTCCCTGGTGACCTGGATTATTCTCCTGGCCACTGCCTTCAGCACCACGCTCCTCTTGGTTCCCTTCATCCACGAGGCCTTCAGCACCGGCAGCAGAGGGACCTTCTCCACTTAATTCTCCTGCTGCTTCCCCTTCTGCGGCTGCGGCTCCCTGCTCAGGCTGGCCCTGTGCAGTCTCCTCCTCATTTCTTCCCTCTCCTCCCGGCAAGACCATCGGTGTCTCAGCACCTGAAAGTGGGGGGTGGGGAGCAGAGAAAGAACAGATGACAGGGCATAGGGGGTGCGAAGTCCCCGTGAAGTCTCAATGAAGCCGGCAGTGCACACAGCACCTGTCCGGTCGCAAGCATGAAACACTCCTCCTGTCATGGACATTGCCAACCCACCATTCCTAGCACACACTGACCATTCCATCTTTCCTTGTCCTTGTCAGATCTCACGTGAAGTAGGTAATCGACATTTTGATGCTCCATGTCATGTGGGCTGTCGAAGTCGCTTGCGGCTTGCTGTCCGTTATGCCTTTGAAGAGTCTGAGAGGGAGCCCCCTACAGTTCCGGAAGTAAGGCCTCTCAACCCACAGGGGCTGGTTTCCGGTTTCCGCGCCCCATAGTCTATATTAACATGTGCCGGATGGCTCCTTGGCGTGAAGTCATGGCTTCCAGTTCACCTCCTTTTCCTATGGGCTGAGCCCCTAAGGTTCAAAAGTGAGGGCAGTTTGGAGCTTCAGTAAGCTGGATGTGTTGTCAGGGAAGGCATAGCACCTGGGCTAACTTCATGAATCCTTTTGTTCTGTTGAATTATCTTCCTAAGGGACTGGTGGTGGCCAACTATGGGAACTGATTTCCTAGGAGTAAGTGGTACCTCATGCATTTAATCACAGCACTCGGGAGGCAGGGGCAGGCAGATCTCTGTGAGTTTGATGCCAGCCTAGTGGTCAGAGCAAGTTCCAGGACAGCCTCCAAAACAATACAGAGAAACCCTGTCTCGAAAAATAAAACAAACAAACAAAAAAAAAAAACAGAAAAGGAAAGATCCCCAGGAGCTCTGGAGGCTTTTTGGAAACGAGAGGACAATGTCTCTTGGCCCCACACCGGGTCCCTGGTAGTTGGCAGAGAACGGACATTAAGTGAATGCGTTTATCTGGGAGATCTCCTTGGACTTGCACAGAAAGTGAAGTTAGAGCCTGTGGCGCGCCCATGCTCTCTGCCTTGCAGGATCTCGGGCAGGTTGCAGGGTCCGGGGTTGCTCTGCAGGCAGAAGAGAGGGCTCAACTTCACCAGGGCTACTGAGGAGGGGTTTCATAGTACTGTTCAGACTTCATGAGTGCTGGAAATTCTGTGAGAATTGTCATACCTGTGCTGAGGTTCCTGAAAGTTCTTTCCAACACACACGCACACACGCACGCACGCACGCACGCACGCACGTGCACACACACTTCTCTGAATGATTTAAGTGTGAAGAGAAGGCCTTTACTCCCTGGTCTCCATCCCAGATCTGTCAGTCAAGCAGCCCCTTCGCTGGCATGTGGTCAGACTGGTTCCCGGGAAGCCAGCACTTTCTAACATGTTCTCCTCAATCTTCGTTTTCGTTTTGCTTTGTTTTTCGAGACAGGGTTTCTCTGTATTGTTTTGGAGGCTGTCCTGGAACTCACTCTGTAGACCAGGCTGGTCTCAAACTCACAGAGATCCGCCTGCCTCTCTGCCTCCTGAGTGCTGGGATTAAAGGCGTGCACCACCATTGCCTGTGAACTAGCAGGGGTCCTAAAGTATTAGCATGTGTCCAGGCAGTTCCTGTTTTGGGGTGGGAATATTCTGGAGCCCTGGTGCTGGAATTCTTCCATGATAAGACTTACGTTACAGTTCTGGTAACTGCCTAACCACCAAATCTGCACATGTATGTTTCCTGCCTTTTGTCTTTGCTGAATAACTTGAATCTGCTGCTGGTGAGGTGTCCAGGGTCCTGAGAATTATTTTCTCTGTTTTTGGCTGTGATGTAGCTCATTTTGCAGCCTTTACCTAACATGTATAAAACCATCTATGGTTAACCTGATGCGCTGAAGAAAACAGGTATGATGGCCCAGTGTTTCAATGCCTGTTATCTGAGCCCTTGGGAGACTGAGGCAGGATGATCAGCTTTTCAAAATCATCTTTGGCTAGTGACTGAGTTGGAACCAGCCTGCAATGCATAAGATGTCTCAAAAATAAGGCATTCATTTCCTTTTATCACTACTTATTTCTCTGTTTACCTGTCATGCTGTGAGCAATGGACCTGATTTATTTATTTATTTTTCTACTTTTACTGTTTGAGAATTGCATCCATGCATGTAGGAGGAAGTCTGTATGCGCCGATAAGCGCATGCATATAATGCAGTTTGATCAAATCAAGCCCACACTGCCTTCCCCCAATCCTTCCCTTTTCCCTCTCACCATTTTCCCTCCCACTTTCATGTTTTTATAACCCCCCTGTGTCTGTGTATATATGGATGCAGGACTACTATCTCCTGGAGCACGTAAGGTCTCCTCATGGCCATCTCACTGAAGAAAATCGACTCTCCTTCCTCCAGAAGCCACCAATGGCTTGAGTGGAACCTCAAGAGGCCCTCCCCTAGTTCATGCTGGCATTTTGTCTGGCTTTGTCCTGTGCAAGCCTTTTTCCTTTAAACTTCTTTATTGAATCTTTGGGGGTTTCACATCATACACCCCAATTCTGTTCACCTCCTGGTCCCCCATATACCCCTCATCCCTGCCTCACTCCCCAAAAGCAAACATACAAAGTAACCAAGCAAGCATAGAAAAGCACAATCCTCCCCCAGTGAACCAACACAGAACAAAAACCATGACAGGAACAGAAAAATCTCTGCTTCTCCTTATTTCCTGTCTCTCCACAACCTCTTATCCATCCTGATGACATTGGAGCCTACACTGTGTCATATAATGTACCCCTTTGTCCCATCAGCTTGACTGGCAACCGTCCATTGCAATAAGTCACTGGTCTGGTTCAAGGCCTCTGGTTTCTGATACACCATCATCACTGGATCCTCACAACTCCTCTGGGATATCCTGTGGCTAACCCTCGTCTTGGAGATCTTGTGGGTATTGTTCCACAGGACCAGTCCCTTCACGAGTTCCATCAGGACCTAGATGGAGTAGATGCTAGGTTGGGTCAACCTAAGGCCACTTGTAGGCCTGGGTATTAGCCAGGCAAGTCAGATCGAGGCACTGGGGCCACCTCGGGCAGAGTCAGTTCCCTTACGCGCATTCCCTCAGGGTAGGTTCATCTTTGCCTTTGGTGAGTGGTGGGGGCCCTCTCTTCTGAATGCAGGGGCTAGCTCTCTTGCTGTAGTGGACAGTGACAAGCAAGGCCAGCTTTCCCGGGGCAGTGAAGGGCAGCCGGCTCAGCATGGCCCTCTGATTTCATCTCACATGGTTCCTAAAGTCTCCTTAAGTGACACTGGCCACAGACATCAACATAGACCCCAGCTACAGCTAGACCACAGACCCAGACATGACCCTTGATACCAGCTTGGGCCTGGATTGCATCCTGGCTCTGGGTGGAAGGAATGGCCACTCAGGTGGGAATGGTCCAGGCAGCTGTGAGGCAACCGGACATCACCCAAACCCTGTGCTCTGTGTGATCATTGGTGGCAATAAAGGACCTGGACTTCAACTCAGACCACACCTATGGTAGGTTCATGGACCCTAACATGGTCCGCAGCAGCAGCTGGGTCTGGATATCACCACTGCCCCAGCAGGAGTAAGGCCCTGAGGCACTAACATAGCCCTCTATCTTGGGTGGTTGCATGGCCTTCAATGGTAACAGGAGCATCATCAGACATCAGCACAGACCCTGGCATTGCCGTAAGCTCTGTGCAGGTCTTTTATAAGCAGTCATAGCCACTGAGTTCATAAAAGCAATAGCCCTTTTGAGTACTCTCTGCTTAACTTCAAGGCCCAATTTTAAACTGGGCTTTTGTTTTCTTGGTGTTTAGGTTTTTGAGTTCTTTATATGCTCTAGACCCCAACCTTTTGTCAGATATATAGCTGGCATAGATTTTTTTCCATTCTGTACCCTGCCTTTTTACCAGAAGGACGTTTCCCTTCACTGTGCTAGAGCCTTTTAGTTTCATGAGGTTCCATTGGTCAGTTGTTGGTCTTAATGCCCATACCACCCAGGCCTGTTCAGGAAGTCATTTCCTGTGCTAGTATGTTGAATCATATTCCTCCTTTTCTCCTTTATCAGGTTCAGGGGATCAGGTCTTCAGTTGATGGCTTTGATTTATTTGGAGCTGAATCTTGTGCAGGATGGGAGGCGAGGAAGAGAGGGGTCTGAGCAGAGTAGTTAAGTGTAAGTGGCCGGGGCATCAGTCTGATGGAGCAGATCCTGAGTCATTCCAGCTTTGCACAGGTGGGCATGTCCGCTGCATGACTAATTCAACCACGTGAGGGACTAAGAGATAAGGGAAAAGTGCTGGTGGACATGTTAGAGGAGCAGCAAGTAGCAATTGAAGTTCTGGGGGTTGGCTCACCAGGAAGCAACGCTCTGATGGGTGAATCTTGGTTAGGCAAGGCCCCCGAGGGCTTTGACCCCATAATGTCTCTTGCTACTGCTGTGCCTTTACATGTTTGCTGCAGTCATTTAATCTTTGGTATCTGACTTGGCGTGAATGGATGTGGGGGATCCCCACTGCCTGTAATGTACTGTGATTATCTCATGGAAATATTCTGTCCTATTGGGCATTTTTACCTGTGAATTATTATAAAGATGATTTTATCCTAAGCTGCACTGTTTAACTGAAGCAATGGTTTTATACACTAATGCTGTCAGTTTAAATAGGATTTTAATGATTGAGGGTCTTTCATAAGTATAGTAAGGAATTATGATAGAAGTTATCTTTTTTTTTTTTGGTTTTTACGAGACAGGGTTTCTCTGTATTGTTTTGGAGGCTGTCGGTTTAGCCCGGCCTCGAACTCACAGAGATCCGCCTGCCTCTGCCTCCCGAGTGCTGGGGATTAAAGGCGTGCACCACCACCGCCCGGCGATAGACGTTATCTTAATGGGAAAATTGGTGTAGGTAAAGGCAAGATATGGTGTTGCCCTCACCCCTGTAAAGCAGGGGCTGCAGAGGATGGAAAAATAAGAACAAGGAAATGTCACACAGCTAGTTTCTCTTGAGGAGCTCTATAGACTGTGGCTTAGGTTAATGATTAAGAAAAACAACTGAGTTCCAGAAGCCCAGCTAGCTCAAGTTCTTTTAATCTTAATGTTGGGAGATGTGTTCACAGGATTTAGAGTACATCATAGCTACCAAAGCTTTAAACAATGACTTAAGGTTAAGCTAAGATGTTTTTGTTAATAGATTTGAGGCAGAAAATCTTGGAAAACAATTTAAAAGTTTAGAAAGGCACACTTTTACAGCTCAGGGACTAGTTGAGGTCAGGGAGCAGGAACAATGACAGCCTGGCTGCCATGTGCCTTTCTTGCTAGGATGGGTTGATAACTAAAGGTGATGATTAATTCCCTGTACCCGTTTCTGCCCTGAGCTTCCCGACATAAAAAAAAAAAAACTGTTGATGAGTGGATACACACCCTGAGGATTTAAAGTAGAGCTGTATGTATTTTTAACCTTGTGGTTCTTTTAATATTCCTTATAAAATTACCTTTTGAGATAAGTGATAAGGAGTTTGATCCTTCTTTGTAACCCAAAATGCAGCCTGCCAGAAAAAAAAACTGGCTCAGAAAAATACATTGTTCACACTGTTAATTGATAACAACTTGCTTGGATATGAATGTATATGGGTTCTTGTGATAATTTGTTTTTCATCTTTAGTATGTAATTATGTAAGAGAAATGGGAAGCATTTTTCACCTGAAAAAATAGAATATAAACACATTGTAATTTTATATTGCCTGAAAGATTTTGTTGGGATAAATAAGCTGTAAGGGGAAAAAAGAGAAGAAAGAACTGAGACAAAAGATGGTAGAAAGACCCTGAGAGAGAGAGAGAGAGAGAGAGAGAGAGAGAGAGAGAGAGAGAGAGAGAGTATGTGTGTGTGTGTGTGTGTTTCCCTTTCTTGCTGGCCACAGAGAGGTAGGTTTAGCCCCCCACCCTTGACTGGTTCAAGAGAAGTAAATATAGCCCCCTTCACCAGCCCCAAAGAATTAAGTTTTACTCCCTCAGATAAAAAAGTCAATTGAGTCATTGTTTTGCCAACTCCATGGTACGCCCTCAATTCCTGAGCTGCTGAAGGTTGGTCCTCATGGCAGCATTAGGAAAAAGACGTCCAGCTTCTATTCAATGCCTGTCTGCACCATTAGTAAACCTAGAAAATGACAGGCAGTTGTGTGGCTGCCAACCAGAACCAGAAGACTGGACACAATAATGAAGTACACTGGGTGTTTCTTGAAATTTTAAGTGTTGTCTAAACTCAATCAGGAACTATTTAAGAAATTACAAGGGTGAGAAAACAGTTTAAATATTCATCTGTTTCTAAAACCTCAAGAGCTGTATAATTTAGAAATATACCTTTTAAAGTGTCAGCCAGCTCCTCTTAGGGAGAAAATTATGTTAGGAGTGAACTCCAAGAGAAAAGAGCCTCCTTCTGGTCTGAGCGAGGCGATTATTCTGTTCTGACTGAAGCAGCAGGACCACAAACACAGCACCTGCTAATGCTCTGTAGTCTCAACAGAAATGAAAGACAGTAAACAAATCTGGGAGTTGCCTAAATGAACACGCTTTGTTGTTTCCTGAGAATCCTGTGAGGAGTCTTTTGAAAGGTTCTCTCAGGGGCGTGCAGGGTATGAAATCCCAGGCATAGCTAGAAGCAGCTCCTTCAGCGTAAATGCTGCCTCTCCCAAGGTATATTCCATGTCCCTCTTGCACATCTGTGATGCAGCATGATCAGGGAAAGGATGGAGACATCCTGACAGAGGGCAACATAATGTGTGTGTCAGTGCAAACATGCCACACCCCTTGATAACCTTCTGTGATATAAGAAGCTCACTGATGGTCACTCAGGGATGTCACCCAGACGAGACCTTGTCTTTAAATGGCATTTCCTCAATAACTCCCATACATACCACTCTAAGGCAGAAGACACATGAATCTAATGAACTGACAATCTATTTATTCCAAATACAAGTTCTTAGGGAAGAAAGATATAATAACATTTGTGGGGGGGGCATATGTCCATCTAGAAGTGTCTCATGGTTAATGGCAAAACTTAGGCCTCCTGCACAATCTTCAGGGAGGGGTGGGCTGGGCCTCAGGAGGAGTACTGCTACGCCCTGAAGGATTCTGCCCTCTCCAGAATCTCTCTCTCTCTTCTTCTTGAACCATCTCTACAATGAGAGGAATTTGTTCAGTTGGGTAATTTGCTATCATCACAAAACACACCATGTATCATTAGCTACCCTCTATAACTTAGATTGCACTGAGGAACCTGCTGACCCACTCCTCCAATTCTGTGAGGAGCGGAGGGGCTGGCACAGGCTCCAGCGCTTGCCTAGAATGTAGGAGGCCCTGGTTCCCACCCCAGCACTGCAGAACCGTCCCTGGACAAATGTCCACACATTGCAGGCCCTTTCCCCCTCTCTACTGTAGTGCAGACTGGAGGAAGTTAGCAGCATTGTCAGGCAGATGCAGCAGCTTGCTTCAGACAACTAGAGTGCTGGCTGCCCTCATCTGTGTGTCCTCACCAGGTGCTTCAAACAGCAGGGGGACCGCCCCTTTGGACTCTGTGCTCCCCCATTCCCATCAGTCTCTGTTTAACCAAGTTACGGAAGCTTTATGAGCGAGGGGTTCTGCCTGTGAACTAACCACACACTCAACTTGCCCCGGTGACGATAGAATTTATCCGTAGTTTATAGTATTTTTAATCGTCTAGGATCATGTAAACCTTGACTATAACATTTTGTGTCTTTTATGTCTCATAACACAGGAGTTTATATCTCATAACCCCAGAGACATGTCTCCACAGAGAAAACATACCTAAAAGACACCAGCATTAAAACAGGGCATATATGTTTACCCATGTATAAATATATTATAAACACTGAATGTAAAAAAGACAAAAAAGGAACGGAACATGACTTGCTCCTAGGTACAGTGGAAGACAAAGTTTACAATAGGTACTTGGGAGAGCATAGCAAGAGGCAGGGCCGTCGGGGAGAGTACAGAGTGGATGAGACCACACTGAGCTGGGGCCTGTGGCGTAGGAGGTGGGAGACAGGGGCAAAGGGAGTCAGTGGTGCAGAGACCCAGATAGGTGTGGCAGGGAAGATGCCAGAAATACCAGTATCTGAGTTGGATAAAATATCATAGTGACAAGAATTTCCATTCAGGACGTCCCCAAGTGGAATGAGAGACTTGTCAGAGAGAAAAATGTTCCAAATCCCAGAGGAAAGGTGACCCTTGTCCTTGAGATTGGAGACACTGTGGGTGACAGGAATTCCTGGCAAACAGGTATGGCTTTTGTAGTAACACCAAAGAAAGCAGGCAGCCTGAGGTGACACTGACCCAGTGGAGAAGGAGAGAGGAGAGAGCAGGAGAAAAGGGAGATGGCCATGTGGGGCAGTCGGCCAGAGGAGTAGCCGGCTGGAGGATCCCGAGGCACATGTACATATAGAGATGCCCGCATGGAGGGCACAGCATGGCAGAGGCCAGAGAGAGGAGAGCAGCAGCTGGAAAGCAGGCAGGGAACAGTAGCTGAAGAACAGAACTCTAGGAAATGTAATTAAAGGCTGTGATTGGCCGAAGCCAGCAGAAACACACGACCTGCTCATACCTCAGGTCAGCTGCATGGCTAGGAATAGCTGAGTTCGCTAGCAGGGAGCTCATTTATGCCATTCCCAGGTTTCAGCACCAGGTAAATAAGTAAGTAAGTGACTACCTACCTACCTAAACAAATAAATAAACAAATAAACAAATAAGGAAGGAAGGGCATATGACTGGTCCAGGATTTTGCACCAGATGAATAGAAAAAGAAAGAAAGAAATGAAAAGTAGAGAACAGACTGGCCCTGGGTTTCAGCACTGGGCAAATGGAAAGAAAAAGAAATACAGTGGAAAGGATGGTGACTGGTCCCACATATGAAGGCGAAGATTAGTATAGATCCATGGGAGAGCAGAGGCAGAGGCAGAGACATCTAGGGAGTCCAGAGTGGTCATGAGCAGACTGAGCTGGGTCACATGAAGACAGTGGGGAAGGGAATGGGGAGGGCAGGGAGGGGAAGCAGGTGCAGCACCCAATGCCAGGTAACCAAAGCGAGTTAACTAAATAGGGAAAGGCAGGTGGAGAATGGGCAGTCCAGCCCCTGAGCTGGATAAGTTCAGGGTAGGGGGTGACGTTTGCAGGTCAAGATGGCCCTGTGACAGATAGGGACCTTGGGTGAGGGAGACGCTGGTGGCCAGGCCTGCTTTGGTGTGTTAAATAGGCGCCTCAGCCATCTGTCCCAGGTTCTAACTCTGACAAATACAGCTATTAACACATACAGCGTTTACACATTTTGTATGTTACATATATCCATAATTAGGGACAGGATACTTGTATGTGCAATACACATATGTTTAAGGAGGGAAAGTAGCTTCGTCCTATTCCGTGTCCCCTAGGAAGCTGGGTTTCAGTTGAAACGTGTCCCTTCTGCGTAGTGAGGCTTCTGGTCTACTTTCTACCCACAAAAACCACAAAGCTAGAAAATTACTTTATGGTGGCTGCCGAGATGGCCCAAGGAGTAAGGGCAGTTGCTGGTCTTGTGGACCTGAATGCAATTCCCAGCCTCCAGGGGTGGTGGCTCACAATCATTTTAACTCCAGCTATGGGGCATCCGATATCCTCTTTTGCTTCCATAGGTACTCACATACATGTAACACACACACACACACACACACTAATGATACACACACACACTAATGTAACACACACACACACACACACACACACACAGAATCTCCCCACCTCCCCCACTCTAAAAGGAATCTTTTCAAAGTCGTTTTGAGATGAGGTAAGGTCAAAACAATTGGACAACTCCAATGACAGGACAAGCATATCCAATTCTTGAGGATAGTTCTCAAATGGCCGTGTAGCCAAAGGGCCCTTTGCTGGTTACTCACATGCAGTTTGGCTTCTGTCACGCCCATGGACCTTGCCAGATGTTTTCTGAGAGTGAAAATGACAGATGTTCAGTATTTGGCATCGCAGATGAAATAAGGCTTGTAAAGGACTCTGAATTGATTAAAATTCCTATCTCAGTCCCCTGAACTGTAGGACAGTGACTTTCTACAGTGATTTTAATTAACCAGAAAGGTGTTATCAATAGAAGAAGACCTAAGCACACAGGTAAAATTCAATTTAAAACGCCAATATACACAACAAACACATCAAATAAATGTTCCTACCTTTTGATGTGTGGAGTATAAAACTGTATCAAAACATGAAAGAATAGAAATGCACACATGAAAATCCTGTGTGAGGGGCTTTGCTGGGGTGGAAGGAGAAACACAAAAGAAGATGGATTCTTGGAAATTACCCAAAGATTCCTAAAGTTCAGTAAACACATAAGGATGTCCACCATGCTGATTATCAGGAATATGGCATGTTTTATCCACTTCACGTAATGAGTGTGTGTGTAGGGGCTGAGGGGAGAGAGAGAGAGAGAGAGAGAGAGAGAGAGAGAGAGAGAGAGAGAGAGAGAGAGAGAGAGAGAGAGAGAGAATGTTTCTGCGTGTATGTGAGAGTGTGTGTGTATGGTTTGTGTTGAATGTGAGAACAGCTCACATTGAGGGCCACACAGTCCTGAATCCCAGCAAGAGAGATTTAAGTGAGAGCTTTCCTGAGATTTAGAGGCCATTCTGGGCTACAGAGTGAAATCATGCACAAGAAAATCAGAAGACAAGAAAAAAACAAAAACAAAAACAAAACCCAGGCCTCAACCCCCAACACAAAGGGTCTCCTGGGGACTGGTCTGCTCTAATACAGAAGTGAGGGTGACCTTGAATGTGTGACCTGGCTTCCTCTGCCTCCAACTACTGGCTGGGGCTACAGGCACACCTGGCTTGGTAAACACAGTTGATTTTCTGTGTTGAGATAGTTTTGTCTGTAGCTCAGGCCTCCCAGGAACTCACCACTACAGCCCCAGCTGGGCCTTCTCAGAACTAGGATCACACCAGAAGCCACCATGGCCACCCAACTCTGAAGTTTATCTTTACAGACAACTTTCTTTGAGGAGGGTGCAGACATTTTCAGAAAATGCCAAAAAGAGTGATGAAAAGAAATGTGCCAATGTGTTTACAGCTAGTAAAACACAACGCCAAAACATTCAGGATGTACAAATGTATCTACTTTTTCAACAAAGGCAGAATCCTGTGTTATCCCAACCACACCCTAGGCTTCTGAGACCTGTCCTAAGTCGACCTTACTGAGATCAACGGGCACTGGCCAAGCATTTCTGCTTGGTCCACCTAAAACTATACGAGGAGACCTCCACTCCCAGTTTGCATAGCTCCTACTCCCATCGCAGATCCCTAGGATAGAAAGGCAGGGGTTCTGCAAGCTGGCTTGTGTGTGTGTCTTTTAGTTCTAGAGGGCAGAGTGGAGGCAGGCAAAAGGATGTGCTTGCCAGCCAGCCTGGGAGGAGGGAACCAAGTCCTTCAAGCTGATCTCTGACCACCCAGTATGAGAATCAGCTCCCCCACCACACACCCACCAAGACAAAAGGAAACTTGAACATGTCACCTAAAGTTTTCAATCAATGAAGACAAGAAGGACAGCTGCCAGTGAGCCACAGGCCTCTCTGTACCAGCTGGCTCCCTCCTCAAACGATTGGGAGCCACACGGTCTGCTTACCTTTCTTCAGCGCTTAGTGATTTCTCTGGAAACACTGTTCCTGGTCCTGCAGCAGCGTTCTCATAAATCTGTCACGGAGCATGCCGCGGGCCATCAGCGCTGGCACAGGCTGGACATTGGGCATTGTAACTGGCATATTTCGTACATTTGGCATCCTACCTCGCCCACGCCGTACACGGGGCGTTGTAGGTGGCACAGGACGCACTTGGGGCATCATAAGTGGCATAGGCTGAAAATGGGACATCATAGGTGGCATAGGTTGGACAGGGGGTCCCATAAGTGGCAAAGGCTGTACATTGGGCATCATACCTGGCATAGGCTGTACACTGGGCACTGTAATTGGTATGGGCTGTACACAAGCCATCCGTACTGGCCTAGGCTGTGTATCAGGCAGTGGCATGAGTGGTATGCAAGATACTTTAATCTGTACAGTCTGTACACTGGGCACAGCAATTGGCATAGGATGGACATGGGGCACAGAAACAGGCATAGGCTGTGTATGGGGCACTGTGTTTGGCAGATGCTGGACATGGAGTACATTAACAGGCATAGGCTGTGTATGGGGCACAGTGATTACCATATGCTGGACATGAGGTACATTAACAGGCATAGGCTGTCTTTGGGGCACTGTGCTTGGCAGATGCTGGACATGGAGTACATTAACAGGCATAGGCTGTATATGGGGCACTGTGCTTGGCAGATGCTGGACATGGAGTACATTAACAGGCATAGGCTGTATATGGGGCACTGTGCTTGGCAGATGCTGGACATGGAGTACATTAACAGGCATAGGCTGTATATGGGGCACTGTGTTTGGCAGATGCTGGACATGGAGTACATTAACAGGCATAGGCTGTCTTTGGGGCACTGTGCTTGGCAGATGCTGGACATGAGGTACATTAACAGGCATAGGCTGTCTTTGGGGCACTGTGCTTGGCAGATGCTGGACATGAGGTACATTAACAGGCATAGGCTGTATATGGGGCACTGTGATTGCCAGATGCTGGACATGAGGTACATTAACAGGCATAGGCTGTCTTTGGGGCACTGTGCTTGGCAGATGCTGGACATGAGGTACATTAACAGGCATAGGCTGTCTTTGGGGCACTGTGCTTGGCAGATGCTGGACATGGAGTACATTAACAGGCATAGGCTGTCTTTGGGGCACTGTGCTTGGCAGATGCTGGACATGAGGTACATTAACAGGCATAGGCTGTCTTTGGGGCACTGTGCTTGGCAGATGCTGGACATGGAGTACATTAACAGGCATAGGCTGTCTTTGGGGCACTGTGCTTGGCAGATGCTGGACATGGAGTACATTAACAGGCATAGGCTGTCTTTGGGGCACTGTGCTTGGCAGATGCTGGACATGGAGTACATTAACAGGCATAGGCTGTCTTTGGGGCACTGTGCTTGGCAGATGCTGGACATGAGGTACATTAACAGGCATAGGCTGTCTTTGGGGCACTGTGCTTGGCAGATGCTGGACATGGAGTACATTAACAGGCATAGGCTGTCTTTGGGGCACTGTGCTTGGCAGATGCTGGACATGAGGTACATTAACAGGCATAGGCTGTCTTTGGGGCACTGTGCTTGGCAGATGCTGGACATGGAGTACATTAACAGGCATAGGCTGTGTATGGGGCACAGTGATTACCATATGCTGGACATGAGGTACATTAACAGGCATAGGCTGTGTATGGGGCACTGTGCTTGGCAGATGCTGGACATGGAGTACATTAACAGGCATAGGCTGTGTATGGGGCACAGTGATTACCATATGCTGGACATGAGGTACATTAACAGGCATAGGCTGTGTATGGGGCACTGTGCTTGGCAGATGCTGGACATGGAGTACATTAACAGGCATAGGCTGTGTATGGGGCACAGTGATTACCATATGCTGGACATGAGGTACATTAACAGGCATAGGCTGTGTATGGGGCACTGTGCTTGGCAGATGCTGGACATGGAGTACATTAACAGGCATAGGCTGTGTATGGGGCACAGTGATTACCATATGCTGGACATGAGGTACATTAACAGGCATAGGCTGTGTATGGGGCACTGTGCTTGGCAGATGCTGGACATGGAGTACATTAACAGGCATAGGCTGTGTATGGGGCACTGTGCTTGGCAGATGCTGGACATGGAGTACATTAACAGGCATAGGCTGTATATGGGGCACTGTGCTTGGCAGATGCTGGACATGGAGTACATTAACAGGCATAGGCTGTATATGGGGCACTGTGATTGCCAGATGCTGGACATGAGGTACATTAACAGGCATAGGCTGTGTATGGGGCACTGTGCTTGGCAGATGCTGGACATGGAGTACATTAACAGGCATAGGCTGTATATGGGGCACTGTGATTGCCAGATGCTGGACATGAGGTACATTAACAGGCATAGGCTGTCTCTGGCGCACAGTGATTGGCATAGGCTGTACATTGGGTACATTAACAGGAATAGGCTGTCTCTGGCACACAGTGACAGGCACATGCTGCATACCAGGTATTGTTGCTAGCACAGGCTGTACATGGGGCACCATATGTGGCATACTCTGTAATCCGGGCAGAAGCCCTAGAACAAGCTGTACATTAGGCCCTGTAACTGGCACAAGTGGCATATTGGTCACCATAACTGGCATAGGCTGTGCCTGGGGAAAGGTACCTGACATAGGCTGTATATGGGGCATCCCCACTGATAAATACTGTACAGTGGTCACATTAATTAGCATAGACTGTACACAGGACACCCTAACTGGCATAGACTGTGCATGGCGCACCATAGATGGCATAGGCTGTACCCGGGGAACTCTAACTGGTACAGGTTGCACACGACATACTGTACGTGGCACAGGCTGTACATTGGTCACCAGCTCTTGCAAAGACTGCACACCCTCGGTGCCCCCCATGCCCTTGGAGACTAGCTCCTGAGGCTGCCGCTCATTCTCCTGGCCACTGCCTTCAGCACCACGCTCCTCTTGGTTCCCTTCATCCACGAGGCCTTCAGCACCGGCAGCAGAGGGACCTTCTCCACTTAATTCTCCTGCTGCTTCCCCTTCTGCGGCTGCGGCTCCCTGCTCAGGCTGGCCCTGTGCAGTCTCCTCCTCATTTCTTCCCTCTCCTCCCGGCAAGACCATCGGTGCCTCAGCACCTGAAAGTGGGGAAACAGAAAGATTGGGTGATAGCGCCCAAGGTGGTGCGAAGTCGCTGTAATGCCAAAAGCGGAGAAGTCGCTGTGACCCCCAAAGGCCACTAGGACTCCAGAGGCGGCGAAGTCTCTACAAAGCTAAAAGGTGGCTACGACCACAAAGATGGCGAAGTCGCTACAACGCCAAAAGGTGGCTATGACCACAAAGATGGCGGAAGTTGCCGCGAAGTCGCTGAGACCCCCAAAGGCCGCTAGGACGCCAGAGGCGGCTAAGTCTCTACAACGCCAAAGGCCATGAAGTCGCTGCGACCCCAAAGGCGGGGCCTAGGACGCCAGAGTCGGCGAATTCGCTAGGACGCCAGAGTCGGCGAATTCGCTAGGACGCCAGAGTCGGCAAAGCTGTTGCGACCCCAAAGATGGCGAACACGCTGCGACCCCAAAGGCGGGGCCAAGGACGCCAAAGGCAGCGAATTCGCTGCGACCCCCAAAGGCGGCGAGGCTGGCAGTGCTCAGGGCCTGTTCCGATCCCGCCTGTGGGACACCAGTCCCCTCGTGGAGCTGTTCCCCTCGAGGATATCGTCAACCCACCGCCCCCAGGAGGCACTGACCGTTGTGGTTTGCCTCATCAGGTTCCTCCTCATCAGGTTCCTCCTCATCGGGTCCGTCACGCGGCGGGGAGTCGGTGTTTCGACACTCCATGACGCGGGCGAAACCCCTCGAGGCACGCCTCCCCCTGAATGTCTTCAGGTTCTGAGCGGGAGTCCCCTGTAGTTCCGGCGGGAGAGCGTCTCACCGAGCAAGGACCGTCTTCCGGTCCGGCACCCGAGGACTCCTGGTTAACATGTATCCAGTCATGGGCGAGACATCCTTGCTTCCGGTTAGCTCCTGTTGCTATGGGCTGGGTGCCGAGGCGCGAAACTGGGGGCAGATTGAAGCTGCAAGCAGCAGGCTGTGTTGTCGGGGGGACAGTGGCACCCGGGCAAGCAGGGTGTAGACGGACCCTTCCCAGTTGCCTCTCTGCTGAGTCTCCAGGCCCTGGCGAGTTATCTTCCTAGGGGATGGTGGTGGTCAGCCATGGGAGCCGATTTCCTGGGAGTGAGGAAAGATCCCCAGGAGCTCTGGAGGCTTTTTGGAAACGAGAGGACAATGTCTCTTGGCCCCACACTGGGTTCCTGGTAGTTGGCAGGGAATGGACATTAAGTGAATGCGTTTATCTGGGAGATCTCCTTGGACTTGCACAGAAAGTGAAGTTAGAGCCTGTGGCGCGCCCATGCTCTCTGCCTTGCAGGATCTCGGGCAGGTTGCAGGGTCCGGGGTTGCTCTGCAGGCAGAAGAGAGGGCTCAACTTCACCAGGGCAACTGAGGAAGGGTTTCATAGTACTGTTCAGACTTCATGAGTGCTGGAAACTCTGTGAGAATTGTCATACCTGTGCTGAGGTTCCTGAAAGTTCTTTCCAACACACATGCACACACGCACACACGCATGCACGCACGCACGCACGTGCACACACACTTCTCTGAATGATTTAAGTGTGAAGAGAAGGCCTTTACTCCCTGGTCTCCATCCCAGATCGGTCAGTCAAGCAGCCCCTTCGCTGGCATGTGGTCAGACTGGTTCCCGGGAAGCCAGCACTTTCTAACATGTTCTCCTCAATCTTCTTTTTCGTTTAGCTTTGTTTTTCAAGACAGGGTTTCTCTGTATTGTTTTGGAGACTGTCCTGGAACTCACTCTGTAGACCAGGCTGGTCTCAAACTCACAGAGATCCGCCTGCCTCTCTGCCTCCTGAGTGCTGGGATTAAAGGCGTGCACCACCTTTGCCCGTGAACTAGAAGGGGTCCTAAAGTATTAGCATGTGTCCAGGCAGTTCCTGTTTTGGGGTGGGAATATTCTGGAGCCCTGGTGCTGGAATTCTTCCATGATAAGACTTATGTCACAGTTCTGGTAACTGCCTAACCACCAAATCTGCACATGTATGTTTCCTGCCTTTTGTCTTTGCTGAATAACTTGAATCTGCTGCTGGTGAGGTGTCCAGGGTCCTGAGCATCATTTTCTCTGTTTCTGGCTATGATTACAAAGACATTCATTTTTGGGTGGGTATATAGTTCTTTTTTCCAAATCTTTGTGTAGTATGCTTTAAAAGGTGGATTAAAGCCCCCAAATTCAAGGCGTCCCTGTCTGAAATACTTGTGGCACAGGAAGAGCATAACAACAAAATCAATCTTGGTTTCAGGGTGAGTTTTACCTCTGCCTGGGGCATTTTGTCTCAAAATAAAGGAAGAGAATAGAGATATTCATTTCGTTTTTTCATCTTCTCAGCTCCATCTTTCACTTCTCATTTTTGTGTCAGGCAGTGAGCAATATGCCTGATTTGGTTTTTTTTCTTTCTTTTTTTCTGATTTGGTTTTTAAAATTTAATCATGGTTGTTTCAAAAATTGTGCACATGTACAGTTTTGTCCTAAAGCTTCCTTGGCAGTCTCATGGATGCCACGAAGAACTGTAAAACACAGTGTTTCTTGAATTTTTAATGTCATCTCTAGAAGTTTTTATTTGTTTTGTTTTGTTTTTTTGTTTTACGAGACAGGTTTTCTCTGTATTGTTTTGGAGGCTGTCGGTCCAGCCCGGCCTCGAACTCACAGAGATCCGCCTGCCTCTGCCTCCCGAGTGCTGGGGATTAAAGGCGTGCGCCACCACCGCCCGGCTACTAGATGTTTTTATTAATATTATATTTTTAGTTTTATTTAATTTGTTAAACTTTTTTCTTGATTCTTTGTGGATTTCATGTCATGCATCCTGATCCCATTCATCTCCCTGTCTCCTCACTTCTGCCCTCGCTCTTGCAATGCCCCAAAACAAAATTTACAAGTAAAGCAAAAAACCAAATCAAACAACAAGATTTACAAGTCAAACAAAAAACCAACCCAAACACACACACAAATCAAACAACAGCAGCAATAACACCCTCCCCCAAGTTTGGTGTGAGCTATAGTGTGTCACAGTATACCTTTTAGTCTACACATATATGTCCTTTACTTGTATTCATTGCAACCAGTCATTGCTTTGGTACAAGGCCTCTGGCTTCTGCTACACTATTGACACTGGGCCCTCACTGGGACTCCTCTTCATTATCCTATTTTAGCCTTGTGTCATGGAGATCCTGTAGCTTTGTATCTGGACCTTCACGTGCTCTAGCAGTTCATAGATGAGGTGGGTGTTGGGGTGGGCTACCTTGTCCTCCTGGTTCTGGATCTGGGTGATAGCTGGGTTGGTTCAGTCCACCAGCTTTCCGTCTCTTTCACCACCCAGGTGAGCTCTTCATGCCTGGGTCTGTGGTCCTACTGCAGCCTAAGTCTATGCTGATGTCCGTGGCCTGTGTTGCCACCAAACACCACACTGATACCCAGGATATGGGCTTCCACTCATGATCTTCTTGGTGCCTGAGGGCAGTGCCACTGCTGGGCCCATACAGACCTTAGTGATAAGCACTGTCACCTAGAGCCAGGGTGTCATACGGGCCCGAGTTACTGCACGGACCATGTCTGGGTCAGTGGCTCTGCCACAGCCAGGGTCTGGATTAATGTCCCAGACTCCTGTGTGGATGCCCAAGATCTGGGTTTACACCTGGGGCCATGTGAGTGTTCAAGGGCCATGCTGCTGATGGGTCCACGCTGATCAGAGTAACCTGCATTACCAACCTGGGCATTCCAGCCACTGCACCTGGGTGAGTCTGTGGAGGTGGCCTCACAGCAGCTTAGGCGGTACCTTTCGTGTCTCTCATACCCTTTGGGACCACCTCCTCAAGCGCCTGTTGGTTCTTCTGGCCTATGTAGCTGATGCCACTACCTTTGTGGGTCCCATCATTCACAAGGCATGCAGTGCCACTTACGGGTGGTGTGGCCCTTCTGCACGTCTCCTTCTTCCTCTTCTATTGCTGTGTTTTCCCAACCCAGGCTTGTTGTGGAATAATCTTTTTATGCACTGTGTAAAACGTGTCTCTGTCCTTCTGCACCTGCCTAAGGCACCTTCTGATTGGTTTAATAAAGAGCTGAATAGACAATAGCTAGGCAGGAGAAAATAGGCAGGACTTCTGGGAAAAGAGAGGAACTCTGGGAAGAAGACAGGCAGATTGAGGCAGCGAGATGTGGAGGGAGTTGGATGTACAGCATGGAGAAGAAGTAACGATCCACATGGCAAAACACAAATTAATATAAACCAGTTAGTATAAGTTATAAGAGCTATCTGGGAACAAGCCATCATAATTAATAATAAGTCTCCATGCCATTATTTGGGAGCTAGCAGTCCAAAGAAAGAACAACTACACAGGCTTGTCCTGCCCACTCTCTTCCACGTTTCTTGACTCTCTAGCCTTCGAGATCAACAGTGCATCTGCTCTTGAAAGTGGGGAAACACAAAGAGTATGATCGGGGGCCAAGAGTGCATGAAAAGGGACATCATACTTCTGCGAACAGAGCTAGTAATGGGCAGCATAACACGTTAGACTCCAAATTGCCAATTAATGTGCATTGTACTGTAGTATATAAAATTAACCACTCCACATATGGGATATTAAACTGACCCTCAAGGTAGTTCAAACCTCCCATGTTCAACATCTCTGCTTACAAAAAGAGCTGCAGACTGTTTCGCCTTTTTTAAAAAATGAAAAAAACACAGTTTCTTATTGTAAGTGTATGGATGTTTTGCTTGCATGCACATCTCTACCACCACATGTGTGTCTGGAGTTCCAGATGGTTGTGAGCCACCATATGGACCATTAGTCAAGCCTCAGTCACCTGGGAGACCAACCAGTACTATTAGCCTCTGCGCCATCTTTCTGGTTTTCTGATTTCATCTCTTAAAAATCATTTACACTTTGGGAAGTGTAAACTTTGAAAAATGTTTCCATAGAAATTAAAAACTTACATTTATATCATAGTTAATAGAAATATTCCTCTGAATTGTACAAGAACAGGAACAGGGGGGCTACTGATAGACAAGGTACATGACTAATCACACTTTATTTCCTTATTGGAATTTTACTTTGAATTTCAAAGTTACTTATTGCATATACTTGAGTCAACGTAAGTCTCATATATATATATATATACTCATATATATGAACACAGAGATTAATAAATTAATCTAGGTGCTTTAAACAATGAAAAATCTTGTAGTAGTATATATTTTCAAGTCAAATTCATTATTTTTCACAGCAGAGAGAAAATCTAATTTCATGAAAACATACAAAAGAAAATATAAAATATTTAAAGACTTCAGTTTTCTGTTTAAGTGTTCATATATAACTTTAAAAACCAATTCAAATTATAATATTTTCCCTGTGCCAACAGTTTATGTCCAATGATTCACAGACGTTCTGTGAAGGATCTTCATGGTACTGGCTGATTGCACTAGGAAGGCCGGGGTAGGTGGGTCTCTGTGAGTTTGAGGCCAGCTTGGTCTAAAAGCTCTGCACATAGTTTTTCTTTGGCATAATATCCAGGAATAGATTTTTGGGGGGTCTTGAGACAGGGTTGAGTAGCAGTCTTGGCTGGCCTCCAACTCGCATTCAGAGATCCACCTGCCTCTGCTTCCCAAGGACTGGGTTTAAAGACTGGTGCCACGATTGCCCACTCATTGCCCAGCCACCAGGGATAGATTCTTATGAAGGGAAAGAATGGTCAAGAGTGTATCTGAAGAAACTAATAGTCCCCATTGCAAATTCTTACCTTTTAAATAATGGAGAAAAGACTCTTTCTCCTTTTCATGAGGTGGGAGTCTAGAAATTTCTTTGACAAGAGTAGTCAGCACACATTTCTGTGGAGGTTTAGGGATTAAATCCACCAGCAGCATCTCCCGCCTCTTTTTGAGTACAAGTACTTCAATTTTACAGCCAGTTTCATACTTTAACTTTACATATGTTTGTTTTGCATTTGAATTTAGTGTGTGTGTGTGTGTGTGTGTTCTTGTGAAGGACAACTTGCAGAAGGTTCTTTCTTTCCATCATGTGGTTCCTAGGGATGAAACTTAGACCCTTAGGTTTGGCAGCATGTACCTTCTCCCACTGACTGAGTCATTTTGTATGCCCTGGAGTCTTTCATTTTCTTTGTTTGAACTGAATTCATCAAACATTGGCACAGATGAATCTATATAGTATCTGTTATCTTCTGGAACACTAGAGATGGTTGGAGTGGAGGCTTAAACTCTGTAAGGGGCTGGAGAGATGGCCCAGTGGATAAGAGACCTGACTTCTCTTCCAGAGGATTGGGGTTTGATTCCCAAAATCCATGTGGCAGCTAGCAATGGTCTATTACTCACGTTCCAGATATGCTGCCCCTTCTGACTTCCATGGGCAATGCATGCACTTGGTACACATATATGCAGACAAAACACCCATGCATGTAATATAAAGATATTAATCTTTTAAAAACTTCCACACTTTTCACCAAAACTCTGAAAATCTACTGCTAAAAGATGCTTCTCTGGTGAGGGTTGAGAGACACACTTTAATGCGTCTTTAGTAAGACATTAGCACTCAGTTTAACACTATGTTGTTTAACTTACTAATAGCAGTAGGTCCTCCCATAGGGCCTATTACCTATCTAGCAACAGGTTCTTGATCCTGATAATAACAACAGGCATGAATTATATTGCTATGTGCTGCTACACCCTGCTTTTATGAGGATGCTGAGGATCTGAATTCCGTTTCTCAAGCTTTCTCAGCAGGCACTTTAACCCAGGTCAAGACACTTTCTTTTCTTTTTTAGCTTCATTTTTAAATTTTATGTATATGAGTATTTTTTCTGCAAGTATCTGTGTAGAATGTGTGTGCAGTGCCTACAGAGACCAGAAGACGGCATTTGATCCTCTGAAACTGGAGTTAGAGATGGTTGTTAGCCAACATGTGGTTGCTGGGAACTGAACTCAGGTCCTCTGGAAGAGCAGCCAATGCTTTTAACCACTTAGCAATCTCTCCAGTCCCAAAGAAGATAGAGCCTTATGGGTGGAATTAGGGTTAAAGGTCTGGAATGAGGGACTGTGCCTCTTTGCTCATTTCCCTCCTTCCTTCCCTCCCTCTCTCTTTCCCTCCCCCTCTCTGTTTTTCTTTTCTCTCTCTCTCCTTCCTTCCTTCCTTCCTTCCTTCCTTCCTTCCTTCCTTCCTTCCTTCCTTCCTTCCTTCCTTCCTTCCTTCCTGAGAGAATTTCGGTATGTGATTTTGGCTGTCCTGGAACTCACTGTGTAGACCTGGCTGGCCTTGAACTCACAAAGATCCATCTGACTGTACATTCAGAGTGCTGGAATTAAAGGACTGAACCACCATGCCTGCTTAAGCCCCCTCATTCCCAGAATTTCCCTTTCTCTTTCCAAATCACAAGTATTCTATTATACCTCCTCTCCCATTAAGGTCACTTCTTTTTCTTCTCACACAGGATACTTTCTAGTTCTTTGATATCTATATATACTCCCTCCTGCATAAATATTGATATGGGAAAATTAGATTTACAAGAGAGCAGTATTTGTCTTTCTAAGCCTGTGTTGCTTAACATATTTTTCAGTTCCATGCATTTTCCTGCAAATTTTATCATTTAAACACCAAAATAAAAGTTCATTTTGTAAGAATATTAAATTTTCATTATATAGTCATTAGTTGGTGGACATCTAAATGTATTCTATTTCTTTACTATTATGAATAGAGAAATAATATATAAGGATGTGTAATTATCCCTCTAACAGGATATAGATTCCTTGAGGTGTATGCCCAGGAATGGTATTGCTTGGTATTATTGCCATTCTAATTTTAGTTCCTTTTTTTTTTAGAAAACTCCACAGTGATTTCCATAATTACTGCACAATCAATCACTGAGATTTAAGATTGCACAGAAAAAAATCACTTTTCTTATGACTCTAATAGCATGAGGGTTTGAAGATGTATCTCGGGTCTAGATGTGTGTGGCCTTGAGTTTCACCCCCAGCACTGCAAAAAGGTCCATGAAAATCCCTGTAGGAAAGATAAAATACACCCAGTTTTTGCTTTTCTGTTGGTGTGTTAAAACATTGGCCAAAAGCAACTTGGGATGGAGGGGTTTATTTGATTTACAGGTTACATACAGCCCACCATCAAGGGAAGCCAGGGCAACAACTGGAGTAGAGAGAGCCAACTAGGGAAGAATGTTGATTACTGACTAGCCTGCTCTCTGGCTCATGTTCAACTGCCTTCTCCCCACCACCCCTGGTCCTTTCTGGGTCTGGGTTATTCACTATAATGTTTTCCAGCTCCATCCACTTACTTGCAATTTCCATAATTTCCCTTTTCTTTACAGCTGAATATAAAATACTGCTGTGTGTAGGTAACATATTTTCAGTGTCCATTCATCAGTTGCTAGTGTGTCATAATTATTGTAGCTTCTGTGCCATAGCTATTGTTAGTGGAACAGCCATGAACATTGATGTGAATGTCTCTGTAGTAGGAACTACAGTTCTTTGGTTATATTCGCAAGAGTGGTATAGTTGGGACATATGGTAGATCGGTTTCTAATTTTCTGAAGAACCAACGTGAAGAACACATCGGGCGCCAGTTGTAACGTGATAAATAAAAGACACAGAGACAGATATTGGGGTTCAAACTTCAAGCCAAAAATCAGAAATGCAAAGCAGCCGGCCACTAGCTCTTTCCTCTACCTCAGCTCAGAACAAAGGGGCGATCCTCAAACTGCTCCCAAATTTACTGCTCCTCAGATTCACTTGGACTGCTATGCTCTGCTCAACGTGGCTAGAGACTATCTCTCAGACTGCATGCCTCTACCTTTTATACTTTTCAATTCCTGGGATTGAAGTTGTGAGCTCTGATTCACTTTGAGTAGCCCAGGGTGGACTTGTTCTAGGAGATCCATCTACCTCTTAATCCTGAGTCATGTGATTAAAGGTGTGTACCACCATTGCCTGGCTTCTATAGGTAACTAATGTGGCTGCTTTGCTATTTTGATCTCTATTGGCTTTAATAAACCATAAACAATATATCTCCACAATGCTATTTAATAGATGCTGGCTGCCAGGTTTTCCCTGTATCCCTGAATCCTACTTGTTACAGGATATTCCTGGCTGGCATAACCTACTCTGTACCCTGAACTCTCAAGCACAGGGGGCTGGTCTGCCCTTCTCTATATAATCCAACCATCTTGGTTATCTGGCCCCTTTGTTCCTTTGGGCCTCCTGGCTGCCACAACTGCTTCCTAGCAATTGTGCTGCTTTCTTTCAGGAGAGGATACAGGCCTAGCTAATGAATTGCTCCTGGCCATTGGTGTGGAGAGGTATCTAAAGATGTCTACTCTCTAAAAGAATGCAAGTGAGGCCTGTCAAACTATTCTGTCCCTCAATATCCTACTTGATGAGGTTTCCCTAGGATCATCCATTTGGACTTTACCAAAGGTCTTCTTCCTGAATGACATTTTTTCTCTCTCTTATGCTATAGTTGGAGTCTTTTTCCTTTGCATGGTATCTGAGATGTCCAGGGCAATGGTGTATACATGTTGAGAAGATTCCAGGTTAGCAGTGGTCAGAGTTGAAAATATAACCAATACCTCAGGGAGATAAATGTGGTATGGGCTGGGCTTAGACCCTTGATTTCAACACGGATTGTGTGTGTGCGTGCGTGCGTGCATGCGTGCGTGCGTGCGTGCGTGCGTGTGTGTGTGTGTGTGTGTGTGTGTGTGTGTGTGTGTGTTGGTGCTTGACATTGAACCCAAGGCCTAATGAATCTAGGCAAGTGCTCGACCTCTGAGATACATTGCCAGATCCCTCACCCCCAGAATACTGGTTTTACGATTAGTTCTACGGAAGTTAAAATAGTGCAGCCAGAGGTCTTCAGGAAACTTTTTGGAAACATTTCTGTTGAGAGGTTTAACAGTTGCTGAGAACATTGCCTTTTCCTTTATTTGTGACATATGGGTCATCCTGCCCTCATAGTGCTCTTAAGCACACTAGGTAAACTGAGGAAGGAGCAGTGCAGCTCAGCAATCTTCAGTCTCTTGATTTCCCACCTGGCATTGTCTGCCTGAGAACACAGAGTTCTTATCCTGTCCCCTGAGCCAGGCATGTCTGCGATCCCAGCCTGTGGCCTCAGGAAAGAGCCTCAGGGGCCGGCTGTGTTGCTCTGCTGGTCTGCAGTCTTCCCAGACTGCATTCACCCGAGGGCACTTAGAAGCTGGCTAATGACGCCATCCGGATGTTCTGTCCTATCTTGCTTTTTAACCCAAACAGCTCTTATATAACTTCTAATTTCCTACAGCTTTATATAGCCACCTGTGAGTATAAGGAGCTACAGTTTGATCACCTTTGCCTAAGCAAATGGAAAAGCATTTCAGAACACCACAGGTAAAGAAAGATACAGTCCAAACTGAGACCCATGCCTCACTAGAAAAAAACACCAGGGCAAAAACAGTTTTTCAAAGTTCTTTCCAGAGAGGAGAGAGAAACTATGATAGGTCTGCTCCAGAGAAATGCACACCAACACATCTGACAGACTCCAAAGAGGAAGGCATGGAGTTTCTCAAAGGCATGCGGTGGCTTTATTATTCTTTTTCAGGGTCTCATGTAACTCAGGCTAGCCTTTAATTCTTCATTTTTCTATGCCCAGAATGCAGGGGTTTTAAGTGTGTGACATCACACTCAGTTCAAAGCATGTGTTTAATGCTTGGATTTTGCCTAGGAGTTTCATCTTTCTTAAGAGTGGGAAATTGCTCAAAATTGTTCTATTAGTTTGTTTTGTCTCTCTTTTTTTTTTTTGGTTTTACGAGACAGGGTTTCTCTGTATTGTTTTGGAGGTTGTCGGTCCAGCCCGGCCTCAAACTCACAGAGATCCGCCTGCCTCTGCCTCCCGAGTGCTGGGATTAAAGGTGTGCGCCACCACCGCCCGGCTTGTTTTGTCTCTTAAAAAATGTTCCCTCCCCCTCCTCCTCTTCCCTCTCCTTTCTTCTTTGAGTGTATCTCTTTCTCCCTCTCCCCCACACCCCGTGTGTATGAGTGCATGCGCACATGCACCCCATTAAGCACATGCCTGCCTTCCGGAGATGGTTCTTTCTACCTGGAGTTCTAGGGATTAAAGCCAGCTCCTCAGATTTGCACAGCAAGTGATTTTTCTCGCCTTAGCCATCCTGGTGAACTTCTAAAGGTTACACACGTCCTTCAATTTCTGCAATGCACAACCAACATATTCTGTAAAATTAAAATATATGGCTGTTGTTTTCTGTATGACTTTACCAAGCCCTTAAAAACAATAGCAGGAGACTGGAGAAATGGCTCAGCTGTCAAGAGCACTTGTTGCTATTCCAGAGGACTCAAATTCAGTTCCTAGCACCCAGTACCTAAGTCAGTAGGTTTCTTACGAGTTTTTATAGAATAGTAGGTGTTAGGCATTACACAAAGGTCTCCAGCTCAATTCAGGAAAACACAAAAGGAGCCTTCATTCCCAGCTGACAAGGCTCCCGCTCTGACTCCAACTGCTAGAGGAGGGTGCTGAGCAGCAGCTTGGCGTCCTGCAGGTGCTTTTATTTTAGGTTAAGGGAGAGGAGGGACACGTATAAAGTTTAACACTATGCTTGACTAGAACATGCTCCCTGCAAACGGGGCCCCAGGCTGTGCATTCTGCTTACTGTGCCCACTATCTGTGCATAGTGATTTTCTTGGAGCATGCTCTCCAGCTGCACAGCTATGACTTGGTGAACCTGGTATAGTGGTGGGGAGGCTGTCTGTCCTTGGCTGTAGATTCCTTATGTCCTCAGGGATGGGCTCTTTCTGCTGGTCATGTTTCTGGGTCCCTACTGCTGGGGCCACTGTCCTGGTGGTTCCCGTTGTCAACAGTGAGCTATTATGGCCTTTCCCCCTTATTTCTTCCCTTGTCCTCTCCCAGTCTCTACTGATGCTGCAGCTGTGTACACAAGCTCACACTGCTCACCCACCTCATCCTCCTCTCTAGCCTTCAGCATCACTGCTGCATTCCCTGCTGGAAAAGAGGAAACAAAGGCCCACCCTCAGGGGGAGACACGGTGAAGGCTTGCAGCCTGAGCCCGAGATTGGCAGCATCTGCCCATTCATCTCTCCAGAGGAGAACTGGATTTTGAGGCCGGAAAGTGGTAGTGACCACCTTTAATCCCAGCACAGGAGGCAAAGGCCAGCCTGGTCTACAGAGTAAGTTCCAGGTCAGCTAGGGTTACACAGAGAAACCCTGTCTAGAAAACCCAACAAATCAAAACAAAATAGAACAGAAAAGCTACTTTTGTATGTGGCCGTGTGTGTGTGTGTGTGTGTGTGTGTGTGTGTGTGTGTGTGTGTGTGTACAGAATTTAGGCCTCCAAGTTTTGGATCAGATGGCTGCTGTAGCTGTGGTGCGTGTCTTCCCTGGAAAGAGTTGGTGCTGACCTGTACACACTGAATTAAAGGGAGGCGTAGAAACACCTTGTGTGATCTCTGCAGACCTTTATGCCCAGCTGCATATCTTACCAGGGCCAAAGTTCTGCTCACCCACATGCCCACATACTGTGCCGTTCTTACAAGCACATTGTGCTCATTACATCCCCAAACTGCTGTCACTCGCGCCTCAAAGGAACTGTCTGTGAGTAGGAAGCAAAGATTACAAGCCTAGCACTGGATACATTGCGACCTAAATTAGGCCCGAGGAGATCCCTTCCAGGTAGAGGATCGCAGCTCTCCTTCTGTTTCCAGGACACCAGGGGCTCCAGTTCAGCCTCTGCAGAAGCACATTTCGTCATCGACCATATTCAGGGCATGGAGTTGCAAGGCTGCAGCCACGCCATCACTTGGTTACTCGGCCTGGGAGTCAAGGAGTACCAGGAAAAACAGCACGGTCAGTAGCAGTATCGAACTGGGACCTTTGTGATCTTCAGGAAGCAAATGTGCCCAACAGAAGTGAGTGAGTGGAGCGGCAGTACCCATCATCACCTCACTGCAGCCTTCCTTGCTGTGTCTTACCTTTTCATGCACACTGAGCTCCGATGTCCTGATCGTTCTCTTTGTGTTTCCTCTTTTTAAGTTTCCTGGTACATCTTGGTGTGTCTTTCTGACATATAAAGAGTCCATATATGATGGTGCTTACCTGTAGTGACAGCACCCTGGAGGTGAAGACAGGAAGATCAGGACTTCTAGGCCAGCCTGGGCTGCATGAGATCCCACCTCAAATAAAAGCAGACAGGCACCTCCACCTCAAACCCACACATTCATGTTTTTGAGACTATCTAATGCTGTTATGGAATGTTTTCCCAACAACAGATTTTCTTCCCACCTCTGGCAGCGTCATGAAGAACTGCTTTGTGCAGTTGGTTGATGGTGGCAACTAGATCTCAATGTGGGTCAAATCCGTACCCGTGATGGTTTGAAATACTTTTTCCTTTGCTTAGGCAGTGCTGTGTGCATCTGTAGCTTACTGGATTCGGAAGTTAATTGCGTGAGAGCAGGTCAAAGTACAAGCTGTTCAGAAGTGGTTCTGGGGATAAGTAAATTGACTGAGCCAAAGGAAACATCATGATAACAGTGTTAGTGTTAGATCTCAGGCCCTGTGTGTGTGTGCGCGCGCGCGCGCGCGCGCGCGCGGGCACGCGCATGCATGCTCACAGGAACATGCCTACTAATGGTAAGGACCTCAGGGGGGGGGAAGTGGTGATGTCTCTAGAATCATAGCTGAACAGAGCAGGCCCCTGAGGCTACACTCAGTCTCCCAGCCAGGTCTGGCTCAGGGTGCTCCAGGCACACGGTGAGACTTCCACTTTCTCCGGCGTTTCAAGGCAGCCCGGAATCGAGAAGCTGAAGGTGTCAAGCTGCTTTTCCTTGCCCTCAGTTTAACTAGTGTGCTCTCAATGACCTTCTGAGGGTAGAGTGACCCACATGCCAGAAAGAAGAGGAAAGATGTTTTAAAATTCTCAGATGTGCCGGGCGGTGGTGGTGCAAGCCTTTAATCCCAGCACTCGGGAAGCAGAGACAGGCAGATCTCTGTGAGTTCGAGGCCGGGCTGGTCCGACAGCCTCCAAAACAATACAGAGAAACCCTGTCTCGTAAAACAAAAACAACAACAAAAAAAATTCCCAGATGTTTTAACATGAGTGTCTCTTAGAAGCTTGTCACAGACCTTGCCTGCTCGGGTTTCTAAGCATCAGCAGAACTGTACTGTGAGTGTTCTCTCCCTGGAATTGTTGGTTCTGTTTGGAAATTCTGACCATTGTTGTCCTGGACCTCCCTGCCATGAGTAGTGCTTAATTTGCAGAGCACATACTTGAAAGGGAGACGTGCTCCCCCTAGTGGCATAGGAGAGAGAAACAGACTGCATCCAGGAAGAGTTCTTTGCCTCACACTTTATAGGTTTGACCTTGGAAAATGACGGTGCAATGGGAGTTTAATTAAGTAGGAGTGTAAGAGGGTAGGTCTTGGGGATTTATTTGCAGTAGTTCACAGGTTTTTATAGATTACAGCAAGAACCAGAGCAACCCATAAGCTGGACCTCCATTTGGCCAGCAATGAACACATCAAACAAACTAAATGGCCTGAGTCTAGTACAGAGCCTGAAACGTTGCTCACTGGGGTTTTGCTGAAGAAAGGGCGCCATGTTATCTGTCCCAACAGGGTTCTTGCTTGTGGACTTTCCCCTGAAGTTCTGTGGCTGGAAGCCATAGCCCCACATGTGTTAAGCAATTACTATACCCTCAGTCTGCTCACTGAATTAGAATAATACAAAAAGAAGGTCTTCTTGTGTGCGGTTTCCAATCTCACTGGTTGAGCTGAGCATTTACCTCAGGGATAAAGAACTTGCTCTGGCATCGATGAAGCCCTAGGTTTGATCCCTAGTACCTAAAAGAAAAAACATCAACCGAATGTCAATGATGTTGTACAAAGGAATATGTTTCATCACAGCAATAGTAACCCTAACTAGGTACAGCGTACAAGCCGGCAACAGGCACTCTTGACATTGTAGTTCCTGTTTATTCCACAAGGGGACACCAAACAATAGGCACTTTTGACATAGTTGTACCCCTTCAGTCCAGCATGGGTCAACAGGAACCTTTCATTCTGTCTTTCCCCTTTTGTCCAACAGGAAGCAACAGGCACTCTTGACATTGTCATTCTCTTTATTTCACAAGGAGACTCTGCTGTTTTGGCTATCAATCCTTCTGCATCCCACCCACACCCACCTGCCTAGCATCCAGGGCCACAGGATTTCTTCCCAAATTAGGGACCACCTATGCTCTCAAACCTGTAATATCTGAGCAATTACAGAGGTGGTGCATGGGGTTCCTTAGGGAAGTCAGGTGGGCCAGGGAGGGTAGGGAGAGAAACAGTCACGGCCAGGTGCTGCCTTGAGGCAAAAGGATGGAGTCAGAAGGAGCCCTTCCCACCAGCCAGACGCCCTGGAGTGGCAGGCCAACTCCAAGAGCATGGTACCCGGCAGTGCTAAGTCCTGTGCTTTAGTGTATGTCCTTTAAATTTCAGAGACTATGGGGGGGCAGTGGGATGAAATGTAAAATGAATAACAATTTTAAATAAAAAACTTCTAAGCCTAGTATTCTGGGACTGAAAAACACATAAGTGAAAGAGGTTGAGTGTTTTGTTTTGTTGGCTACATACGGTCATGAAAGGCGGTGTCCCTCTTGTGATAACAAATGTTACCTCGAACTTCCACAAAGCCATGTTAGCTTGGTTTTTCCTGTAGTAGCTGTGACAGAGAGCCATCTGGTGTATGAAACACAGAAACGGTAACATTCCCGGCAATGTGGTGCAGCCAAGGAGCTAAGGCGGGGAGGGTGAGTTGGCTGGTCCACTGGTAGATGGTTATCACCAAGATGAAGGTGGCCACGGAAAATACTAGCCATTATCATTACTGTGCCTTGAAATGTATTTGTTTCCCCAGTGCCTCCAGAATACTGCGCTTATTGCTATGAACATCAGAGACTAGACTTACTCAAGCCAGGTATTAGCGGGAAGCACGAAGCGGGTAGCCTGCCCAAGTGTAGGATGTCTGTGGCACAGAGTGATGCTCCAGAGTCATTAGTCTATGCCAAATTGCCCAAAGAAAGTTGCAGTACCCTATCTATAGGACACATGCACCAAAATCTTTGGTCTCCCATCCAAGTACTAACCAGGCCCGACCCTGCTTAGCTTCCGAAATCAGATGAGATCGGGCGTGTTCAGGGTGGTATGGCCATAGACATACCAAAATCTTTGGTAAAAATTCCAGATGGCTGGGTGAATTGGCTGGACAGCAGCTTAACCTGCGGATGGTGACCCAGCTGATCAGGAGGTATATTATATTCTGTGTATTCGATGTTGTAAGCCCTTTTGAATTTGATCAATAATTGCCTAGGAAGTGGAGAGAGAGGGGAAAGAAAAGCCAGCTTTTCATCATTTATTTGCTTGTGAGAAGATTTAAATGACGCATTTCCCACCTAAATACTTCTTAGTTTGTAGTGTTTTGTACGCTTGGGCACACTACCCGCTATTTATTTACCAGAGAAAGAACTTACACACAAGCTGATAGGTCAGAAGCGTGGCAGGCTTCCAAGAGAGAGAGAGAGTACTTTTTCTTTCGCTTCCTTTTATTCTCACCTGGGCCCATACCTTTGTCCACGCCCCAAAAGGGGGTGTGGACTATATTGTGAGCTCACCCCTACAATCAACTAAAATATAAATTAAATGAATTTACTAATAAACTTAATCTGAAAATATTCAATGACATGAAGATAAGAAATGAAGTTGAGGGGGCTCTGTCACAAACATCACTTTAAGGTAGGATTCTGCTAACAGGTTTCACTTAAACATTATAGGGAGTTAAAGGAAATAGAGCTATATACTTGTGACTTGATGAAAATGTAAGCTTGATGAAGTTTTTGCTTTTCTGAACTTGCTGCCTATTCGGTAAAGCCCCCTTCTGTTACCAGAAGAAGCAAGTGTTTGTCAAGCTGCCTTGGAGAAATGACCTTGGCTGCCAGTTGCTCAGAGCACAAATTGTGCTTGTTTCAAGATAACTGGACTGTGCTCATCTGTCTTTGTGCACTGCTGAATTGCCCAGAGAATGTGATTTGAAGATAATTAAAACCCACAGTTTTCCCCTGGAAACTAGCTTAATTGCTTTATGTAGGCATCAGTTCTACTTCTCTGTGTTCAACGAGTTGTGTAGGTGTTTTCTTTGGCAATAGGATCTTGCTGTCAGTTTGTAGAGAGCAAACTACAGTCTTGGCAACAGCCTGGGTTGCTTGGGGCAACCCATGGGAACCCTTTGGCCAACATCTCAATTATATGTAACCCATTCCTGGTGCTGGAAGCTTCATTTGGTGACAAGAGATGCTCAGTTGGGGTTCCATCTGTCCCATTACTGAGCAATTTCATTTAGATCACCTTCATACATGTACATATTTTAGGAAGCTTCTGCTGAGTTAAGTTTCCATACTACCCCTCAAATGGCTCTTAATTTTAGGCATCTTTTTCCTTATTCTTCTTCTCACTCCCTTTTCCTCTCCCTCCCCACTTGATCCTCTAATTCGAGTCCCCTGTGGAGATCTATCTGTTCCCCCATTCCCTTACTCTATACCTAACCTCTGATTCTACAAATTGTAGCTTGCTTATCATTGAATTAGCAAGTAATATCCACATATAACTGAATGCATATTGTATTCGTCTTTCTGGGTCTGGGTTACCCAACTCAGGGTGATTTTTTTCTAGTTCCATCCATTTACCTGAAAATTTTCTAATGCCATTTTTTACACAGTTGAGTAATATTTCATTGTGTAAATGTACTGCATTTTTCAACCATTCTGTTGAGGGATATTTAGATTGTTTCCAATTTTTGGCTATTATCAATAGAGCAGCATTGAACATATTTGAACAAGTAAGTGTTTGTGTGGTATGGTGAAGCATCCTTTGAGTATATGTCCAAGAGTAATGTAGCTATATCTTGAGGTAGATCAATTCCCATCCTCCTGAGGAACTGCCACACTGATTTCATGGTGGCTGTACAAGTTTGCACTCCCACCAGCAAAGGAAGACTGTTCTCTTTATTCCATATCCTCACCAGTATGAGCTGTCATGTGCTTTAGTGATCTTAGCCACTCTGACTGTGTAAGATAGAATTTCAATGTAGTTTTGACTTGCGTTTCCCTGACAACAAAGGGAAATATTTCTTTAAGTGTTTCTCAAGTATTTGAGTTTCCTCTTTTGAGAATTCCATTTAGATCTGTACCCCATTTTTTAAATTGGGCTATTTGTTTTGTGACATCTAGTTTTCTTGCATTCTTTTAGATTTAAATTGTTTTTACATATATGGGTATTTCACCTGCCTGTATGTCTGTGTACCATATGCATGCAGTGCCCACGGAAGCCAGAAGAAGACATTGAATTCCTTGGAACTAGAGTTACAGACAGTTGTGAGCTGCCATGTGGGTGCTGAGAATAGAACCTGGGTCCTCCAGGAGAGCAGCTACTGTCCAAAATCATTGAGTCATCTATCTAGCCCATTTCTAATCCAAAAGTTATCCCCAATTGATAGCCACTTGTAAATGGCAATTTAGTTTTCTCCAAGGGAGTCTCACTGGAGAAACAGACTATTCTTAAGGGTAGGCCACGTGTCTAGCAGTAGATGGCCAAATTAAAAGGAACCCAAAGGCGTCTTTGAAGGCTCCTTGTCTCATAGTGTCTGTCATGTCAGGTCTTTTTCTTCTGTTTTTTTTTCTTTAATTTTGATCTTGATTTTGAAAGTTTCTTATGTACCGTTTTAAATTTCTCTCCCCCTCTTTTAACTCCACGGGCTGTTTGCATAAATATTATGTCTCCCAGTTTAGTGTTTTTATGGGATTCCTGCGTGTGTGAATAACTGGGTCTCTATATCTATGTATGTTTCTTGTGCCTTTTCTTGGGCTCTTTTCCTTCTGTGTGTTGATTTTTGTTCTATTCTAAAACCTGTATGTTTTCTAATGAGAGGTAGAAAGGGAGTGGATTCAGATGGTAGGGAATGTGGGGAGAAACTGGGACGTATAGAGGGGGCAAACCGTAATCGTCATATATTGTGTGAGAAAAAAATCCACGGCCAATAAAAGGGAAGAAACAGGAAAAAAGAAACTTGCATAAATGTTCAGATCCTCTATCTTGAGGTGGGACCCTAGATGCAGCTGTGGACGCAGGAATATGTAAGAGCACACTGTTAGCACTCCTCTTTTATAAACAATGAATGGGTTTTGGTTGGGTTTGTCCCCCTTAAGCACTAGCAAGGGTCTTGGTCCCATGACTAAAGAATTTCTGCTGTATTCTCTGAGTGCTTGGGTGAATTACTTGCTGGACTGCATTATGTTCCCATAACAACAAGATGCATGTGTGCAGAGAAAACCAAAGGACACAGAAATTTTTTACATATGTTTGAAAAACTTTAAAATATTAAAGGTAAAATTTCTAACAGAATTTTAACAGAAGAGAAAGAGAAAAACCAGAATATCCAAGGAACCATTCAATTTGAAAAAAAAGCATCTTGATCACAAATATCATTGCTATCAATGAAGTACTCTTTGTTTCTTTGGGGTTCTCAGATCTCCCAAGCCTGTTTATTTTATCTTTTGAGGTGAATTTCTTAGACATCCTCCAGCTACTTGTTTGTCAAGGAAACAGACCACAAAGTGTGTTAGAAAGGGGTGTTTAAATCAGCTGTGACCCTAAAAGCTCAGTTGTCACTCTGAGAGCTCCTGTGCTGTCACACAGTGTGGTGATGTGCTCAGTGGCCGGGGGTAGGAAATCAGAGCTGGTTGGAGAAGATAAAGCGTGAAATCAAGGAACTCACAGGCAGGAGAGCAGTGGGAGGACAGAGCATGTACTGGACCAAGACATATGATAAGGATACAATGGGCGAAGGGTGGCCCTCTTGGGTGCCAGCTTTGGACGGACTCTCTGTGACATTCTGCCACCCAAGAGGAGTTGCCGGCTTCTCAGATACAAGTTGTCCTTGGGCAGCTGCCCTGTGAGCCTGGTTCCCAGATGTCTTCCTAACATCCATCACACATCCACAAACTGTCTCAGTTAGCTGCTAGAATTCAATGACTGGAAGGATTTATAAGGTGCTTCTCCCTCTAGCCAATCTTGAGAACCTGGAAAATCATTCAGATCTGTTCCTGCATTCCTCCAGCAATGCTGAGCTTGCAGGAGGCATTACCGTTCCCACACCACCCCCACCCCCGTTTCCTTCATGTAATACTTTTCTACTTACCTCGGATGGCAAATGGTTTGAATCATGGTTGTTCCATTGTAGAAGATGCCATATCTATACACAGGCAGGGAGGATCATATTAATACTCTGTACCCCACTGTCTACTTTCAACAATTATCATTCATAGCCAATTGGATTCTACTGGTACCCTACCAAAATCACCAACACCCTAGATTTACTTTTGGAATATTTTTAGGTGAATCCACAAATCACAGTGTTTAGTTATTAAATATCTCAGTATCTCTGAAATACAGATCCAATCTTCATATTTCTCGTAGTATAAGGTGAACGTGTCATACAGAATGCCTCATCACACATATCAAATATGCCACAGATAGCTCTAATTTACATTTCTGCCATGCTCTTGGTCTGAAAGTTCCTTTCTGTGTTACTCCCCTTGTCTGATATCCTTTGCTGTCTTTATGGTAGAGGGCTGGCCTGGGAGAATAAGGTGGTGAGCAGGCACATGGATATGCTGTTCGAGCTCTAGAACACATATTTGTATAAAACTTGCATTATTTATGTTCTTTCTAGGTGTTTGAAGCATGTCTGAATTCATTTTGTCTCTACAGTAACACATAAATAGTAATTTATTACTCTTAATATTCTGTCTATGGATGGCATAGCTGAGATATGGTAGTTAAATGCCTTGAAATGCACACACACACACACACACACACACACACACACACACACCCTCTTATTGTGTGTAGCCATGGCTATCTTGGAATTTGCTGTATATACCTTACTAGCACTTTCTAAAAGAAAATTAGGTTTTCAAGTAGCAAGAGTTCCTGTGGTGCCATTCCTGATCACAGTGTAACTGACACCCAGTTTATAAATAACTTGTTCCGTTTCAATATGCCAGACGTCACTTCATTGACGTGTCAGGATTTTCTTCCTCCAGACTTCCCCACAGACTTGTACAATCATGCATTCTTCTTACAACCTCCTAAATTCCTTCCCAACCCACTGTCTACTCCATGTCAAGAGATGGAAAAGATGAAAGTCTTTATTTCCAGTGGACTTTTGATAAAGGCTCATGACAACAACTTGACAAATGTGGCCCACAGGGGACACTTTTCTCCAAGATTACCATATATATTACCAGTGTGTTAGTGTGTTCTGTATTAACAGCCACATCTGAGCACTCTAAACGTATTGTCTGGTAAAAAGAATGTGTGATTGACTCCAAAATCTAAAACCCATGTCACGGCCATCTTCAGTGTCCATATGTGAGGCTTGGAAGATGACTGTGTTGCTGATCAAGACATATAGCCTGGTCTCCTCCTGGAGTAGCTCCAGGTACACAGAGCTGTTGGAATCTAGGTTTAGTTCTCTCCTGAGGGCCTTGCTAGCCCCATGGCATGAGGCTGGGTCCAGGAACCCTGAACTTGTGGAATGCATAGAACGAGCTGGTATGCTACCATCTGGGAAGTGAACAGTTCTGGCAGTTCATGACCACCCATGCCCCTACATTGAGCTACATAGCACAAGTCTCCATTCGCCTCATGTGATCTGCATGGTCTAAGGTATGAGGCCAGGTTCCTGCTTCTGTGAAGCTGCTAGACTCTGGTCACCAGGAACCATTTGCCAACAGCCACAGTGTCCAGTTCACAGCAGTCAAGTGTGTTTCCAAGATAGGTACTACAGTAGCTTGCAAGGGCCAAGTCGCACCACCCCAGTCATCCTTCTATTCTTAAATCAAACCTTCGACCAGGGAGGGAAGAATTCCTCTTGGTTTAGTATGCTGAATCCCATAGCAGGCAAACAACATGAAAATGTACATCCATCCTACTGTGATTGCAAACTACACTAGGTAGTGCAGTTTCCTTAGTGCTGCCCTGTGATAGGAAAGTTAACACCCTATCTCCTCCTTTAGGCTATCACGTTGGGCAGAGCTCTAAGAATTGATTACATGGTGTCTGTTCTTATACAGTTAACATTCTGTGATGTCATTTTGTGTTACTGTGGATTGAACCTAAGGCCTCCTGCTTACTAAGCAAGTCCCCTAACACTTAGCTGCACCTTAGCCTGAGAAGATATATTCTCTTGAAATATTTATTCATTTTTAGGTCATGTGTGTAGGCGCTTTGCCTGCATGCTTGTCTGTGCCAGGTCTGGTGCTCACAGAGGTCAGAAGAGGGTGATGGATCCCAGGGAGCTGGAATTACAGATAGTTGTGAGCCACCATGTGGGTCTGGTGCTCACAGAGGTCAGAAGAGGGTGATGGATCCCAGGGAGCTGGAATTACAGATAGTTGTGAGCCACCGTGTGAGTGCTGGGAAGCAAACTTGCATCTTCTTCAAGAGCAACAAATAACTACCGAGCAGCTCTCCTAGGTCCACACCCCTTTCCTATCTGCGCAACTTTATGTCTGCCTTTTCTTTTTAAAGCCATCAGGTACAGTTGGTGCTGCCCATATGCACTCGGATGTTTTGCTTTTCATGGAGGGTGATCAACATGCCAGAGGCCACACCCCTTAAAGAAAATGAATTCTCCCTTTTCCAGTAGCTATCACCTGCCAATAGATCCTTTGCCAGGGGTGGAGCTTCATGTCCATTTCTCCTCGAGGTTCTGGGTTCATTGCAGTGGAGGAGTGGAAAATTGCAAGTCACAGACTGACTATATACAGGGTGACTATAATGAACAGGTTCGCTTTGTCAGTCATCTAAGAGGAAAGCCTCAACTGAGGAATTGTTTGGGTCAGATTGGACCATGATCCTGTTTGTAGGGGACTGCCTTGATTGTTAATTGGCAGAGGGAGGCCCAGCCCTTCGTAGGTGATGCCACCTCTGGGTAGGTGGTGCTAAACTGTGTCAGCAGGCAACAATCCCCCATGGTTTCTGATTCAAATTTCTGCTTGACTTCCAGCCCCAACTTTTGTCTGTGAGGACTATCTAACCTATTAGTTGCCTTTGGTCTCAGTGTTTTATCACAGCAAACAGAAAGGAAAGGAAACGCCTTCCTCTTACAGCAGAGGGCAGTGTGGAACTGGTGACCACAAAGGGTCAGCTAGAGCCAATGTGAGGCTGACTCTGGTGAACTGGACAAAGCTCTGGGATGTCAGAGGCTTTGTGTTTGGATGTCTGTCACCGTTATCCTTTTGTTTGTGGCTTTACAGTCGATCATAGAGTTCAATATGAACAGAGGCATTGCAAACATGCTAGAGAAGGAGGTGGCGGAATGGGACAGCTACTCTTTGTGCGTGTGGTGCATGTGTGTATATGTTCATTTATGTGTATGTTTGTGGATATGCATGTACTTGTGGGTAGGTACATGTGGAGGTCAGAAGTTCAAGATTTGGTGTCTTCCTTACTGGATTTTCTATCTTTTTGAGTTTTCTTTTGAGACAGGATCTCACTATGTAGCCTTGGCTAGCCTGGTAGTCACTGTGTAGGCCAGGCTAGTCTTGAACTCATAGAGTTCTGTCTCAGGGATTAAAGGCATGTGCCATCACACCTTGTCCACCTTACTTTTGAGACAGTGTTCCTCACTGAATCTGGAGCTCACCGATTGGCTAGACTGACTGGCCAGTGAGCGCCACATGTCTGCCTCCCCAGCGCTGTGATTAGAATCAGGTGCCACCATGCCTGTCCTTTAAGTAAGTCCTGGGGATATAAACCCGGGTCTTCATGCACGTGTGCTAACTACTTTACTGACTCCACAGTCTCTCTCCCTGCACCATCTTACCAAGTCCCATTTAATATGATCATTTGATCATTTTCCAATGTTCTTGTTCATGCTGTATGCACACTACATCACAGGGGGCAGTGGAGTTGATGACAGCAGTGACCAGTGTTATTTTTATTAGCAAAGGGGACCCTCCAAAAGCTTTTCTCTCAAGCAACATCGACTGTGTACTTCATCATTTCATTCATTTTTTTCCCTGGATCAAGTTGTGCTTCCTGGATAGCTTTGAAAACATTATCCCAGGAAGCACAATAGAAAAGCAGAAACTTAGCAGCTCAAGTCCCTGAGGACTCTATAACACTCAGTTTGATTTTTCCCTCTGAGTTAGATACAGGATCTGAACCGGGCGTTGGTGGCACACGCCTTTAATCCCAGCACTCAGGAAGCAGAGGCAGGCAGATCTCTGTGAGTTCGAGGCCAGCCTGGTCTACAAGAGCTAGTTCCAGACAGCCTCCAAAACAATACAGAGAAACCCTGTCTCGAACCCCCCCCCCCCCCAAAAAAAAGAAAAGAAAAGAAACAGGATACAAAGCGGCAGCTTGGGGAAAGAGAACAGTGAACTGCTTTTATAGCAGTGAGTTCTGCTTTAGAAACATGAGGTGTCCTCACTGTGACACATCTGAGGAAGAAGGATGGACATGGGATCTCCTGGGAATGACTGAAGTAATGATACCCAATGCTGGCTTTGTTGATCAGCAAATGAATTTGTTTCATGTACATTGTCCCCCCCTCCACTGACATTCAGTCCCTGCCTGTGATGATCAGGTCAGGTTATGATTGTATGTCCTGAGACACAGTCTGATCTGTTAATGAATAATTGAAAGTTGTGCAGTACCTGAGTCAGAACACCCCCTAATATATCAAAACCACACTTTATGGATGGTGAAATAGCGTTGATTATAACTTATAGGATGAAACTTTTTTCTTTTGCAACTCAAATTTCTTTTGCATTTCTTTCTTGTTTTTGTTTTGTTTTTTTGAGACAGGGCTTCTATGTGTAATAGCCCTGGATGTCCTGGAACTCACTCTGTAGACCAGGCTGGCCTCGAATTCAAGATCTGTCTGTCTGTGTCTCCTGAGTGCTGAGACTAAAGGCATGCGCCACCATTGCCCAGCCTTGAATTTCTTTCTTACCCTCCCGCCCCCGTATTTTCTACATTATAAATCCCATACATACATGCTCTTTGTACAATTTTAAAAAGCAACAAAATCCAATATATCAAAACAACTGTATCCAAATGAAGTAGTTTTGACCTGGCTGTGTTAGACCGAGATGCTGTTGGCAGAGAGGGAGAAGAGAAGGCCATGAAACCTGGGTAGACTGTTCTCTGCCACTTCAACTTGCAATGTGACAAGTGGGGATACTGAAGTACCAGTATTCAGGCTAATCTTGCTGCCTTTGCGCATTATGCCTCTTCTGTGAATTTACAGAAAGCCTTTGTCTTGCTGTGCTTTCTCTCTGCTTTTTGGGTGACTTTAAGAAAGTTTATGTCTCAATCCCAGCACTAAGGAGGCAGAGGCAGGCAGATCTCTGTGAGTTTGAGACCACCCTGATCTGTAAGAGCTACTTCCAGGACAGCCTCCAAAGCCATAGAAACCCTGTCTCAAAAAACCAACCTGTAACACAGTGGTATTTGGGCATTATTGCTGGACCTGGGCAGGGCCTAGTACCAGCCAGTGGACAGTGGATCTTGTTCCTCATGCCCTGAAATCAGAGCTTTGCCCCTTTTTAGCATATGGGACATTGAAGATGTTGCCTCTGTGGGTAGGTGACCTTGCACCCATTCCATAGAGGTCAGTCGTCTGTCGTACCTTCAGCATGCTGGAGACAACCACATGTGAAAGAGTGTGGGGACACCAGACCTTGAGCAGAGACCCACTTCCCCTTCGGCCTGGGAGCAGGCAGCTGTGAGATAATGTTTACTGAAAACAATTCAGTGCTATAAAGCTCTTGATAGGGCTCCGATAAGGGCTGGCTCACTGAAACACCATAACTTTGATCCCCCCTACGGCTAGATGCTTCTTCCTGTTCCCCCTGCTGTTTCTCCCTGATTCTGGGGCCAGAGATTAAACCACCAGCCAGGAGGGTGAGAAGTGTGAGAGCTGTGAGAGGTGTGTGAGAGCTCGGTTGGAGAATTGTGTGTGTATGGATGGCAGAAGTCTTTTAAAAGGGAAGCGTTTTTTTCTTGGGGAGCTCTCCTAAGCCGACTTGGGGAGCATAAAGTTTTCTTAAAGCAACCGACCGGTCTCTGTGTCATCTATCCCGACCACCTCTCTACATTCTCGGATGCAGGCTGCGCAGGCAGGTGCGACAAAAGAGATGTAGCTGGAGAGAGAGCCTCCTTTCTATCTTGCAGCAACTTTCTGTAGGGTGTATGCGTGTGCCTGTGAGCCCAGTATAGTGTACCAGGACCCCCAGCTCCGCCCACCTGATGGCTGCCTACTCACAGGTACCACTCCCAACATGGATGGTTGCAGGAACTGTCATATTAAGAGTGCGTGTCCCTCAGGAATGCCTGCTGGATTAACCCCACAAGACCAGACCCCCATCATCAGCCACCTAGTAATATGAACCCATTTTGCTCATGGTACACAAGGCAACCCATGGCTGTCAGAAAGGACAAAAGTCACAGCCTGAGCCAGGCTGAGGCAGCCCTCTGCTTTTCAGAGTGTGGAGTGTGAGCCCCAGCAAGAGGCCTTTTCTCAGGCTTCAATGTGGTAGTCTTAGCACTCCAGCATCGCTGTGTTCTTTCCTTGTGCAAGGGTTGTTGCAGAGGATTCAGTGTCTGGAAACAGCAGGCTACTATGTCAGTAGGTGAGTGTAGATGCTGACATTTTAGCCTTATGACTCCTTACAAATCCAGAGCCAACCAGCTTTGTCACAGTGGAAGCTAAGGGGATTGTTAGGGTGGGGCTATGCACTGTTCCGCAGTCTCTGGAACCTCAGGTCCCATGACCAGTTATACACTGCTCGTGTGCTGGCACAGGAGTCCTGCCTGATGTTGGTCAGGGATGCAGCCGGCAATGTGATCTGTGTCTCTACAACCAATCTTCCCTGCCCTCTGAGCTGGGTGGCCTCTGCCTGTTCATTGGGCATACTCGTAGGGCAGGTCACCCAACTCTTCAGTTCCTTTTAAGTTTCCCAAGTCTGGGACCAGAGTAACTACAAGGAAGCAGAGTCACTTCCGATGCTGGGAGATGGGGAGGAAATCTCTCAAGAACTCTAAGTGTATAGGACAAGTAAAAGTCTACAAAAGGATCTCATTGGGTTTCCCAAAGGGTGGGTGCACTCATGAATATGACTGTCCTCTCCAACTTCAGATAGCTCCAATGCCTCAGTTTATGAATTTTGTAGATGGGAATGACAGAAATTAGCGTCATTTCCCACACAGGCATTGGTGTTTAGAGCTGCTCTTTCTCCATTAGCCCGGCTGCGTGCCTGAACTAACAAATCGAGGAGATCAACAGAGATTTTACCTCTGTCCAGCTGGGTTGTGGGACCACCTGGTCATGGCATGAATCCTAGAAGGTTGCTGTCTTAAGTTACTGGCAGGTAAGCTGAGTGGGTGGGTCCTTTTGCTCTAGTCAGATAGAAATAGTAGGCACGAAAAACCTATTGTGACTGGGTTTAAGGCTGTGTCATTACAGGAGAGAGAGTAAGAGACTGCCTTCCTGTGGACTCAACAGGAGGCCTATGCAGCCTGCTTACTTCATCTGAAAAGAACCAATCTTAACCTTTCCCCTTTAGCAGCAATCATACCTCTGCTAGGCCTCCAGGGGGAAGTTCTCCACCATCTCCCCCATGTGGGAAAAGTTTCTAGGTCTTCTAGAGTTTGTTGATGCTAATAGCATGGGAGAGTTTAGTATGATAAGTTTCAAGCATTTCTGCGGGAGTACACTTTCAGGAGCCAGGATGACCAGCTATGATCCTTTCATGTTGCTCTCAAGGTGTCCTTCGAGCATTCAACACTGCTGGCCATGACACGAAGAAACTCTGCCTGGCTTGCTGACAGTGCATTTGTTCAAGGCTGCCCAGGTAGTATGGAAGAATCCTGCAGCTGGTGCTTAGCACCAAACGGTCCCATTTTCCAGCATCTTTGCTTCTTTACTAGAAACAAACATTAGAACAAGTACAAATAACCTAAATGTAAAGACCTTACACTTACTATTAGTAGTGATTGTAAAATACATTCTACAGCTGCTTCAGCAGGGCTTTGCAACCCCTGTCCAGTGCCTCATGGAGATAAGTCACCTTAACTACATCATGTATGTTCAGACTATTTTGTGCTGTTCTTATGCCTGGGATGTTACTCTTCTCTTCAGGTCAGACTTAAAACTCTAAGCTCATCTGGCCCTGGGGAATGGCATTGGCTTGGGAAGTCCCTGCCTAAAGGGACATCTTGTGGAAGATTGAGAAAGAAAGGTCATGGGGTCTGCTTGGATTTTTTGGGTTCCCTGGGCTGGAGGGATGATGAAATCCAAGAAGCTCATATCCAAGGATGCTTCATTGAGAAGAAGGCCCAGAAGCGCACCGTGGGAGCCAAGCGTCTTGTAGTGGGTGAAGCTTGAGGATGTGGGTGCCTGTTGTCCAGTGTGCTTGGCAGTCCGCATCCTCTCTGCCGTGGTGGGTCCAAGGCTAGGAAATCAACACATGATAGATTCCAGTGCCACTGAGAAACTTGAGTGGGCCCACAGTTTGTGGGCAAAGGCAGACAAGCGCCTCACAAGCCTCCACTATGGGTCTGGAGAGCAGTCTGCACTGTGGGAGCTAGATTTTTTTTTTGGACTGGCATGGTGGAATGTGCCTTTGTGCGAGCTGTCTTCTGTCAGTTGTTTGTTGTCGAGGAAGCCAGGGAGAGTCTGCCCGTTTGCATATCCAGAGTTACACAAGTTATTTATTTCCTTTGAATTGAAACATTCTTTCCAGAAGAGAGAGGGCTCAGAGGCTCATATGGCTTAGGAAACAGCAAATTCAGGAGAGTTGTGGCATTCACAAGAGTCCTCCTGAGGGTTGTAAAATAAGTAAATGAAATTCTGGGGCGAGGAGACCCTCCAGGCCAGGCACCTGCAAATTGTGCAAAGATCTTAGGAGCTGTCACTCATGCTGTGGAGGGACTTTTCATGATACAGCTACCTTTGAGTCACCCACGCCCCTGTTTGAAAACCCCAATACCCTGACAGCTTCACTGGGTAGAATCAGTATTTGGTTTACCATAGGTGAATCTGCGGTCAATAGTATTTTGTTCCTACCTCCTCAGGAAAAGTCACACAACTGGTGAAGGCCCTGCAGGCGAGAGCAAGGTACCTGAGCAGGGTGAATACAGAATTTGCCGGTCCTTGTAGTGAAGACGCATCCTCGGCCTTCCACAACTTTTCAGGAGCCTCACATTAGCTTTGAACCTGAAGTCTTACTTCAGATCCTGACTAAAACAGGTACTCTGAAAGGCTGGGGTACGGAGCAGGCCCAGGAAGGTGGCTTGGCTAGATGGGGTTGTTGGGAGTAAAAGGGACCCTTAAGGGTTATTTTACAGTAGCAGGAGGACCCCCAACAGAGATGTGAGTTGTTCAACTGAGGCTGGAGACCACTGGGTGAGAAAGACATCCTACCTTTGAGGCAGCAGCCCCAAACAGGCTGTGTTTGACAGCTCACAGAGACAATCAATTGCAAGATCCCAGGAGAAGATTGTGGCAATCTGGACCAAACAAAACAAAATAAACAAACAAACAAACAATAACCCTCACCTGCCTAGGGAACAAAAATGAGAAGGGACAACCCCCACGCATACCTCTGATGCCTCCTAACCAATCCGAGTCTATTCCCAAACCTATATAAAACTAACGGGGGGGGGGGGGGTGTGCAGTGTGACTCATCCCTTTAGGGAGGCAGAGACAGGCGGATCTCTGTGAGTTCGAGGCCAGCCTGGTCTACGAGAGCTAGTTCCAGGACATCCAGGGCTGCATAGAGAAACTGGGTCTCGAAAAAACAAAACAAACAACCCAAACAACAACATCAAAAAACAAAACCATAAAGGGCCACAGCAAAAACAACAACAAAACCCCACACGGGTTCTTGGCTGGAGTCTGAACTCTACCTGACTCCTAGCTCTGGCCTAAGAGGCTTCAGAAGCCGACTCTCACCTGGAATCCAGTACCCAGCGAGCTCTAGGCTCTGGCTGGGTTCTTGGCTCCTAGGAGATAACCAGAGAAGGGAGATTGCTCCAAGGCTTGCTGCAGACAGACTCACTGGAGACCACACTGAGGTCAGGGGGAGTTCTTCCAGTTCCCACTACTGCTCTGAGAGATGCTTCTTTCGCCACAGCCTTGGAGACTTGGTGCTTCATCCACTAGCAGGGCCACTCACCCAACCTTTGAGACGTGCTGGAGATAGGAGATAGAAGGACCACTTGTACTATTTAGTGGCCTGCTCTCTGCAGACTTGCTCTGCAAGGCACTGTTCCCAGTTGGCATACCGGGACCCCCCTGAGAGCTTGCTGCTCTCCCCCCTTGTTGATGATGCTTGCCTAGGCACCACAGCCTGTTGAAAGCGTAGTGCTGAAACACTACCAACGTCTCTCAGTCACTTAGCTCTTTCTTTCTACTTCCCTATTCAAGGATCTGCTCTTCCGTTTACAGTGTTCTATTTGGTAAATTAGAGTTTTCTTGTTTTGTTTTTTCCCTTCACTGACTGTCCACTTTATTCCTGGAGGGAGAGAAAAACAAGAAATCAAGGTAAGAATAGACCATATAGACCATCTCAGGGAAATGGAGGGCAAAACATCGCAATCCAGTTTACTGTTGTTGGGGGTGGCCACAGGGACTTCTGGCGGCCACTGCTGTTTTAGGACAGTCAGATGGTGCTAGGAAGGGAGTGAAACAGCCCGTAGGGCTAAGAACATCAGAGGTTCCCACCAGTAGTGCAAGCTGTGGCATGAGGGCTAGATCCCTTAGTGCACGGAGCTCCTTGAAGAAGGTGGTGCCAGGGTTCCTGGGGGCACCTATACCTTTATCCTGCCAGCAACACCCTCTCCAACCCCTCAGACATTCACCACTTAGCAAAATATTGGAACACTGCTGTTATCTGGTAGCAAGCAAAATGCCCACCCTTTCAGCCTTGTGGTGACATCCAGGTACATTGGAGTTGGCCCAGGTACATTGGTGGGTTGAGTTCCGTCTTAGCTGAGGGCAGACTATCTACTTAAATGCTTCCTTGCTCCCAGCATAAGTCCTCTGCCCACAGGAACACATTTAGCTCTAGACAGACTAATCCCCAGAGGTCTTCAGGGATCCCAACTCAGTAATAGGAGTTACCAGCGGCAGTATAGGCAGGAAGTGTGCACAGGACAGGACCTCGTGGTTGAGTTAAAAAGTAGGACCTGCCAGGAATAAAACCAGAAGGAACAAAGGTGGACCAAGAAACACTTTTTGGTAACAACTTCAAATGGAAAGCAAGGTCAGGGAAGGGCAGTGTTGGGCCCTGGCAAAGTCAGAACAGCAGTGGGCAGCTGTGGGCAGTGTCTGAGCAGGGAAACAGGAGTCGGGTTGGAATTTAGGAAAGATCCCCCTGACTGCACTAGTGACAGCATGATGTTTATGGTGTATGATGCAAAATCATCTACCCCCAGGTCAGACTCTTGTCTATTGAGTAAATCCCCTAATGATGAATACCAAGGCCCTTCCCAGATTTCTGTTTAGACATAACTTCAGTGAGTATTACTGCCAAATGAAACACACACTAAGTAATTACAACCAATTTATTCAAGTAAGTATTCTTCATTCTTGGTGGGTGTCATTGAAGAAGTTGAACCTTCTCACCACTCCATCAGGAGACTATCTTAGAGCTTGTTATGCCAGTCTAAGCTTGCCTCCAGGAAGAACAGACCTCTCTCAGCATCAGGGGAGTTTATGTGGTCACCTATCTACACACCAGAAACTGTTAACATAAGGAACCATCTTCACTGGTCTTTGAACCGCACAAAGGCAAATCTGGCATCCTGGAGACTATACAAGGGCCCAGGTTTCCTTTTGTAACTGGACCTGGGTCGGCCAGGCTAATCCTACACGAGCAGTCACAACCATGGGCCTGCAGGCTGCCTCCCTCCTGTATGGCTGCACAGTCAGTCAGTCAGTCATGCTCACTTCATGCCCTCATTCCCATGCAGTCTTCTGACTACTCAGCAGCCTCTCTTCTGGGCCCTGCTGGATACCCCCAGCTCCAACTTCCTCCTTGGTGCTCATAATTTATACACCTATCTCCCCAGGCATGACTCTTTTGCACTGGAAAATTTCACAAGCTTTCTCCAGACCCTCTCCTGGCCATACTTCTGCCATCTCTACCAGAGATATCCTTCCCTGCGGCTCACTTAAGCCTCCCCACCCTTTCCTTCTTGGTTTTATTATCCTTCTAGATGTCTGCCCACCCAGCCCCCAGTCCCGAGTTCCCTCTATATCAACCTGTGTCTCTCTCAACCAGGTGTCTGTCACAATCATGGCAGGAAGACTACTTACTGAGTCCCTGTGGGATGAGACCTGTGACCAGGGACAGGACCTGTGGCCTGGAAACAGCATGCCAGAGGGGTTAAGCAAGAACACACCAAAGTGATGTGGCTGATTGAAAGGGAGGATCCTGGAGCTGCCCATACCTTTTCTGGATCAGCAAAGGACTCACTCTTTCTTATTCCTCCACAAGACACCAGTACACACACACACACACACACACACACACACACACACACACACACACACACACAGAGAGACAGAGAGACAGAGATACAGAGACACAGAGAGAGACAGAGAGACACACACACAGATAGCAGTTCGTATGAGCTAGGTGTCAGCCAGTGACTTTTATGCCCAAGACATGATAATCACTTGATGGTTTGAAAGCTCGGGTCATGGAGTGCTGAGTAGAGACTGAAAAATGACACAGTGGGCAGTGCAGGGGTCAGTGTAACCTGCCCTGTGAGCCACAAAGGCCTCATACGAGAACCAACCTGGGCAAAGCTGGGTCACAGAATGTCAGATGTCCCTAACAATGCTAAGCATGGGTTTGTGGAAGATGGCCCAAATCTAGGAAAACTCAGTTATTATCCTTTTTGTATGTGATATTATGTCATATATAGATAAAAAGCTCATTGAAGAATCCATTCTCCATCAGTTTTATTTCTTCTTGAAGCTGATGAATTGCTTCTAAAATTGCTAATTTGAATTATCTTAATGCTCTTAAGGTAAACTTAACATTATCTTGGGTTTTAGTTAGGCAATGATTCAAGTCTCAGAGTTTTTTTGTTTGTGTGTTTTTGTTTTTAAACTGGTACTCATCAATGCAACAGACTTACAATTCATTTGTGTTTCCCTTCCTGGCTGCAACTAGTTTTGTGAAAAATTTTGGACCACCTTCCCTTTATGCATTCCATATTTCTGGAACTACTCTTGCATTCTACAGATTATCTTCTCTCTAGGGGATGGGTCAATGGGACAGCAGGGCTTGGGCTACAGAGGTTTCTGCATGTGAATATGTTTGTGAATGTGCCTGTGTGGATATGTATATGCTAACAAAAACTGTGTGCAGATAGGCTCCCCATCTAATAAGAAAGATGAGCAGAGTCGGTATTGTAGAAACTGCAAAATTATGTTTCTTAAGGTAAAGCAATGGTTTTCAACATGTGGAACGTGATCCCTTTTACCCTTTGGGGTCTGCCAACCTTTACTAAGACCATCAAAAAACACAGATATTATATTTCGACTCATAATAGTAGCAAAATTACACTTATGAGGTAGCAATGAAAATGGGTGGGGGCCACCAAAACATGAGGAGCTGTATTAAAGGGAGACAGCATTAGGAAGGCTAAGATTAACTGTCTAGACCATCAACATGAGGAACTGTATTAAAGGGGCAAAGCATTAGAAAGGTTGAGAACCACTGTCTAGACTATAACCGTGAGGAACTGTATTAAAGAGTCACAGCATTAGGGAGGCTGAGAACCGATGCCTTAAAACATTGAATGTGTAACCAAACAAGAAGGAGGCACAAGATTTCATTAACACATTTCAATCCTGGAGAGTCAGTCATAGAAGATAACTTTAAAAATATGACATAGAGCAGTAAATTGGGCTCACCAACCTCTGCTGTCCACCACGAAGTAGTGCATGAGAACAGATTGTTTCTCCAAAACCTTAGGAGCAGCGTCTTGGGAAATTTATGTCAGGATCCAGGGCTGCTATTGATGCAGGAGCTAGGACTCTGTCCACAGTGAGGAAAAAGCACTCATGTTCAAATCTACAAATTGCTCCCATATATTGCAGGCATGCTAGGGCTATAAGCAGGAATGGATTGAAGCAGCCAAGCCAGGGGCACTGAAGATGAGAAACAAAGAGAGTTTCTACAGCTCAGTATGGCAGCCAAACTGACTCCCACAAATAAGGACAGGACTCCCAGCTAGTACTGGCAGGCCAGTCAGCCGGCCCACCAAGTCCTTCAGGAAAGCATACGTGACATTGTAGTTTCCTAACACAGCCTGCTTCTACAGCAGCTAATTGTGAGAGTAAGGATGTCCCTGTTTCAGCACAAACTTTGATGAGGACCCTGAGACAGGGAGAAAGGGAAGGACAGTTGCAGCTGCTCCGGGGTAGCTGTGAGAAGAAAGCGAGCTGGGTATAGTTAAAAGCAACCTGGACATCTGAAATGTCACAGGCTGCAAGGCCACCCAGTCCCGAATGCTACCAGACAGTCAAGGTCAACAACAAGCAAAGCCTTAGTCATGGATGAACAAAGGGGCCTGGAGATGGGGGTGGGGGAGGTTAAGCCACCCCTGGCAAGGTGGGCAACAGGTGAACAGAGCCCCATCTTCTCCTTGTGTGAGACAGCCCCTGTGGATCGTGGGCTCTCCACTGTCTCAGCCTATGCTGTCCCAGAGAACTAGCCCGTCTCCTGACAATTGCCACAACCATTGTCCAGGCCCTGCCACGATCCTCTTAAACACAAAGCCACTAAAGGGCAGCACTCCGCGGTTTTCTTGGGAGCACTCTGGTAGGTTTAACTATAAGCCCCAGTGTCCGACGTTCCTGCAATGTTTTTGAAGGCTTGCACCCATAATTGCTTCCTGTTCCGGTCTTTCACCTCCCCAGCTGCGAGACAAGTTTGGAGCCAGTGCCCAAGGTCACTGTTGGATGCCCACAGATATCTTTGGGTCACCCTAGGTCCTTGGGCCAAGGCCTGCTAGGTAGAGAAAAGTCTCCCTCACAATGAGCTTGGGAATACCGGTGGAATGCAGCCCAGTTGGGAACACAGTCTCCCGGGAGGATCTTGCCCTGGCTTCCCACATATTGGCCATCACAAAGGGCTGTTGAAGGCGCACATCCGAGGAGGGGGGAGGAGAGAGTGTGTACACCTGGCCAATCCACTCTGAGGGGCATGAACCGCAGTGTCTGATTTGTACCAACTTATTGAGGGATGTGTCTTTGTCCTTTTGCTTGGATGACATTTGCATAATGTAATAAATTGTTTAGCGGGACTCGAGGGTCTAATGAGCTGGAGAGGGTGTTTGTGTTACTCCCTGTGTCTGAATTTGAACAGTCCAGCCTCACCCAAGGCTACAGGTGTCCGGTAAGCGCCAACTTGGAACCACACACATACTCGTCGCATTTTTTAAAGTCCTCCCTGCTCTTTGCAGCCCTACACTGCTTCTGGTTAGACACCTGAGAGGACAAGCCCACAGCCACTGAGGCTGTGCACACAGCCAGGACAGAATGTGTAATTGGACACATTGTAATTTGGTTGAGGCCCCAAAAGACAACCCTTCCGGGTCAAGCGTCAGAGCTGTCTGGAGCCGGAACTGTGAGGACGGAGATTTGGGAGCTTCTGATCTCGGGTCTGATATCACGAAAGATTCCCGGTATGGAGAGTTGCCAAGAAGATCGCCACGGTTCCGACAGGATGCTGGGTCTGGGAGCTGATGAGGACCGAGAACAGCAGCATGGTCAGTAAACTGGTTCTGACTGGACTTTGGTGAGGTCCGGCAAGCAGATCTGCCTGAGAGGCCATTCCTTCTGTTACAGCTCTGCCTGTGGCCCCTCTCCAGGGTTTCCAATGGTCCCCGGGCCAGCCCAGGATGCTCAGATGTTTATCTGTGTTTGTCTCCCTTTCAGGTGGGAATGCAATGGTCTTGAAGGCCAGAGAGGAAGGGGGCAAGAATGGGCTTGTAGAGAGCAAGCCTGCTCAGGGTGAGCTTGACCAGGGCGACCTTGCTCCAGGCAAGCTTGCTCAAGAAGAGCCTACTCAGCTCATTCTTGCCCAGGAAGCCACAGGAGTGGCAGAGGAGGCAGGAATCAAAGAAGCAATGGGAGGAGGACATGCTGGCGATGGTAGCTTTGGCCCGGTGGACAGCGGGGAAGGTGGCCATGGCAGCGGTGCTCAGCAGCAGCCCCAGCAAGAGGCTGCGATGCCTGAGGGCAGCAAGAGTCTACGGGCTGGGAACAGGCAGCCTCTGCAGCGCCGCACCAGATTCACCCTGTCTCAGCTGCAGGACCTGGAGCATCTCTTCCAGGAGACTCGCTACCCCAGCCTGCGAGCAAGGTAGGCGGGGTATGCCCTGCTAGGCTTCTGGTTTTCGGGCAGCACATCCTGTCCACGGTGTCCATTGGCGCTCCCCGTTCCTCTGATTTGCTCCGGAAATACAGCCACCCAACTTTACCCCTCCACCAGAAATCAGATTCTGGAGAGGGGGATGGGCCCGATACCAACTGGGAAAGAATGAGTTTTGTTGCCTGGTTAAGGGACACATGAGTGGGAAATTTAGACAATGCGTGTTCTCAATGAGTCTCTGTGAGGATGAGTGAGAAGCCCGAGGTGTGGTTGGGAAAATGCAGGAGGGATTCCTCCTCAGATTAAAATTTGATAATACGTTGCAAAGTGCAGGCTCTCTTCATGAAGTCTGCATTTTAAGTAATGGACTATGTGTTTGGGCAATCGTTCTTAATTTTCGTCCCAGAAAGAAGCCTGTTGCTAAAGCAAGAGTTGGAGTGGGCATGAAGAGTACTAAGGAGTAGTGTGTATGCGTGCCTGGGTGCGTGCGTGCGTGCGTGCGTGTGTGTGTGCGTGTGTGTGTGTGTGTGTGTGTGTGCACGCACTCTCCTGTGTGGACCCCAGCATTTCAAAGCAAGTAGGGCATGTCCTTACACACTTTATTTCCACCACAAAGCCTAAATGTTGGCATCTTTTCACTTCAGGAAGGACCTAGCAAGATGGATGGGCGTGTCAGAAGCCGATGTGCAGGTCAGTATCCTAAACACTAATCTGTTGGAAGGGGCTCCACATCTTGTGATCTTGCTGCCTAGAAGAGAAGTGTTGCAGCCGAGTGGGAGCCCAAAGGGTGCCAGACCAGGACACAGCCAGGCTAGATTCAAGATGGCACAGGACCGCCATTTTCTCAGGCAGGGAAGGCCGAGCTGGACAGCTGAAAAACTCAGATGTCAAGATGCTCTGTCTGTCCCTCTTTGGACACAGTGTGCTCCCCATGAGAAGGCTGTGCAGCCCCCATGGGTCACACCAGTGAAGAAACCGTGTCTTTGCCCAACATCAACTCTTTCCCTCTGCACTCCTTGGGAATCCGTTTTTTAGCTATCTCCTTCCTCAGGTCTCTACACAGCCAATGCCTGGCTTAGTGCTCAAGCAGTACTGGGACCAGGGACCTCAAACTGCCCATCACTCTTTGACCTGAATTCTGCTGGTTCAGTAGATGCACTCTGATCACTATTACACTGAGCCCTGGCTTTCCAGACCAAATGCCCACAAGGGAAAAAGCCTATAGGCAATAAGCTGGGAGGCCAGGAAGGAAGCCTGGAGCAGGAAACCTTGCCCTTTGTCTCATAAAATGAGCATTCTGGGTGCTCACAAAGGCAGACACTGTGGAGCCTATGACGGATGGCCTCAGGCTGTCCCAGCTTACATAGAACAATTTTGGATACTTTCCCCCCAGCAAGGGCGAGGACCAACCCATGAGCTAGATCTTCATCCTTTGCTGAAAGAATGCATTCAAAATATCAGTAGATGGAGAAGAGGCAATATTCTGGGTCTCTTCCACAGCTGACGGACTGACTGGGTGTGGCATGGCATGTCCACATGGGCTACTTGGGGGGGGTTGTTGTTTCAATGAGAATGGAAGCTGTGGCTTCCAGCCTTCCCAACAATCAGTATACACTGGATGTAAGTGTTCAAGGCTTCATGGGGTTAGACCAATAAACAGATTCTGGGCAGTGGAAAAATGTGGGTCGGGGGCTTTGCTACCCAAGAAGCTCAGTGCTAGAGGTCATACCTGGCAAGCACCATGATGGGTTCCACATACCTTTTGAAATGTCAGTAAAACCTAGCCAGCGGGGAAAGGCACAGGATGTGTACTTGAGCCATTACAGGTTCAGAGTCCTAACGCAACCCTTTCTTGTGGTTGTAGGATTGGTTTAGGAACCGGAGAGCCCTTTTCAGGAGAAATAATAGACTATCCATGCTGAGCGATCTTATACATGATTCCCAGAACGACGATGCCTGAAGATATTGAAGCCAGCACTTGAGTGCCATCCCTGCCCAGGAGACAGAAGTCCTGGAGCCTGTCCCTGCCCCCAGTGTCTCGGCTACCCATACTGGCCATGACAACCTTTTCTTCCCTGAAATCTTTTCTGCAATAAAGTGCTGGATTGTCGATATGTTGGTTCCATTGTTTTCGAGGTTGCTAAAATGTGGGTATAAGTATTTGAACAATAGCAGTCGGTTGCAGAAATGGCATTTAAATCATGAGGTGACCCTGGCAAGTGACAATCACTGTGCCTTCTGGGGTAAGGAAGATTTCCAGGTGCCCTGCTGCTTCATGCTGATCCCACATAGTTCTCTAACCCCTCAGCATGGTCTTGCCAACTCACTCTTGATCTCTGTGAACAAGTTATTTACAAGGACAGAGAGGCCAAGACCCCAGTTAGAGGACAGTGTGTTTCTAGACATGGCTGTGCCCACCCGACCTCGAGAATGTCCCACTCTGGACTCGGATGGAGACTTCTCCCAGGATTGGTGGAAGGAGGAATGGGAACATTATGTGTGCTTCCCGGCCTCATTGTGGACCTCCAGGGCACTATAAGCCACACTGGCCAGAGTCCTACTGCTTGAAAGGGAGGGGAGGATCCATCCATCCGGGGTTCTGTCTCATTTCTGCCATTCCACCTCAGGGAGCATGTGGTCATGCTCGACTGCTCAGAGACATTGATATGTCCACTCTTTTCACTTGGTCACTGAGACGGGGGGGGGTGTGAGAGAGTGAGGGGCGGGGGCTTTGCTTCACAGCAGCTCTAATTTGTAAACAAGGTTGTTCCTGAACAATCACTTGGTGCATAGAGAAATGGCTTTGCTTCTTTGCATACGAGAAGGAGTTGCAGTTCCAAATAAACAAAGCTCATCGTACTGAGATGAACTGCTGTGTCCTAGGCTTATGCCCCACACTTCCTGCATGATTCTGTCCCTATACCCTGGTCTCTAGGCCTTGAAATCATAGGCAGTTTTCTGTCTCTGTGAATGTGAGTGCTCCATGAACCCCACCTGCTGCAGACGCACACTATTGTGCCTTTGGGTCTCTATGATATCTCCCCGAAAGATGATTTGAGAGCTCTTTCTGTAGCAGCACGCATAAGAATTTCACTAGGGCAGGGTCCATGTCCATGACCTTCAGATCTCCCATTTTGATGTCTAGCAAATAGTATTTCTGCACAGATAAGCACCTCTCAGTCTCTAAGAATATCCTGCCAGTCTTCCCCTGGTCCCTGTGCCCCTGAGCAAGGGGTATGACAGACAAGTCGCATTTACAGCCGAGTGCTCTGCAGTCTCTTGCTTGGTGCTGGACTTTGAGCACCCGTGGGTCTCTGTACTAACCATAACCCGCAACTCGAATCAGTACGTGCTGGCCAGGAGACCTGATATTCATGGGGTGTACACAGCTGGCAGGCTCAGCAGCCTTGGACCCCCTGTTTGTCATTGGGGAGGCAGAGCAGGAAGGGGCTGTACGAGGAGGAAGGAAGTCTCAGCACAGCCCCTGCCTCCAGGCTGTGAACTCGGTGCTCATCCTGCAGTCCCAAGGGGTTTTGGAATATTCTGAAAACAGTTCTCTGTCTTGTAAGGGTTTAGTGGAAGCAGGGGCTTCCAGGGGCTTCAGAATGTCTCCAGGAAGCCTGAGCTCCTGGCTTCTTGATCTTACACTGTTTCTCCACAGCAGGAAGACTTGCCACAGAAGTGGGGCCTCGTCCCCGGACCCTCCCCAGGCTGCTGCAGCTTCCACTATCACCAGGGCCTCTGCTCCTAATGACTTCTGGATGGTGTTGTGCAATCGTCTTTATCTTAAGATGATCAAAAACCTCTCATGGTGGGGATGACACTTGCAGAAGCACAGAGGGAGAGAGATGGCTTCACTGGGAACCTGGAGACATGGGACGAGGGACCCTGAGGCTTCACATTTGATGCTGCAGCCAAAGTCATTCTCTTGAGTTCCATGAGGACACTTGTCACCAAGCTTCCGGGTGCACTGCTACCTGGTGACCTGCTCCACTCCCTGACCACCACATCCAGGCATCAGTCATTTCACAGGGACTGATGCTCCATGACCCAGACCTGGGGGTGGCTTCTCGCTTCTCAGCAGACTGCAGCTTCTCACCCTGTAGTCCTCGGTGAGGAACTGGGACGTGCTGTTGGCACTCTTCGGGGGAGACTGAGGACACATGAACAAATACCTCCTAAGCCCAGTTGAAGCTCTGGAGCCTCTTCCTGTTTTTCAACCCACTCCCCTGTATTATGAAATGTTCCACCTGCATCTGGAATGTCTTTTTCTTCAGGAGCCTTCCTCCAAGATGGAATGTCTTATCTTGGAGGAAATTGCTACACAACCTGTGTACCCAGCAGCAGGCCCAGATCGTGTTTAGGCATGCTCTAAGTGACCACATGCCTGCCTCGGGTTCTGGCTGGCCGTCTTATCAATTAGATGGGGATACCCTTTTCGGTAGCTCACAGTGCTGTTCAAGGGACCAGTTCCATTGTGTCTGTGACAGGCGCCGCCTTCACGAAACATGGACAGAGCTCGTGGCGAGACTGGGAAACACATGTTCAAAAAGTTTCTAGGTTTCTGATCGTCTGCCTGCATATGACAAGCTGGGGTTGGCCTCAAAGGGACAGGACTTTCCTTGTACTAGCAGGAGAAAAGACTTTCCGCTGTTTGATGAGGAAATTCTGCTAACATCCCTTCACCCGGCTTTCCAAAATCCACATGGCCCTTCCAACTGAGGGCACCATGCTGTGTTACTACTGCCTCATTGGGCAACTGGACTTGCTAAAGTTGGAGCCCCACCTCGGGGGTTCAGAGATTCCTATCTTACTGCTGAGTTTATTGTGCTTAGAGGATTTTCCTCCTGCTTACTGCACTCTGAACATCCCGCCACGCAGGGTCACTAATTGCCTTCTGGATCTTTCTCTCAATCCATTTGGGCCAGAAGTAGTAATGGCCCATGCCCCCTGCAATAAAAAGCTGTCTATTGTCTCAAAAAGAACTACCTACTCCAGTAGGCAGATATTTGACAAGGATTTCTTAATTCAGTCACAAGAGACACATTTACAGGATAATTCATCCTACAGTATGCTTAGAATTCCTGTGGGCTGTCCAGTCATGCTATAGCTCTTCCAACAGCTAAGCCTACCTTTCAATTAGCTCTTTTTTAAAAAATTATTTAATTATTCAAAAGCTGGAGATTTCTAGGTACCCCTGTGACCCATGGACGGGTGTAAAACTAGGATAGTACACACTAGCCCAGCCTGAGAAATATGGTAAGTTCACGACAAAGTGAGATTCAGGCTAGCCTGGAATCCATGAGGGACGGTCAAAAGCACAAAGAAACAAACCACAGGAAACTGATGCATATCCGTCTCAGGTCCTACCTACACCAGAGCCAGCACACTACAACACCGCCAATGAGAGTGGTCACGCTTTCACACCCGCACACTATTTCTCCTCTCCATTGTTTCCTTAAAGTGTCTGTGGAGCTCCTTCTGCCTAGGTTATTGTGCAAATGAGCCCTCAACCCTAAGTAGTTTATTCTACAACACAAAGAGTACAGTTACTCATGCATGGTCAGCATTTGCAATTGTAAGAAGCAGTGGACAGGACGTCTTGGATGGTCCTTAATGCAGATTCTTTGCTGGCAAACTGGAGTATTTTAACTTTGTCAGGGTTGCATTGGGACACTTGCACTATCTTGTCTGCCAATACACTGTAAGATAAGACCAAAAGCCATCGCTGAATGTGGATGTCCATGACTAGCTTGTGCTTTCAGAGTCCTAGAAGACTCTTGAAGCAAACACAGACAGAGCTGACCACGTCCACTGAATTTTGACCTCATATGACATACAGACATGGCAAAGTGGGGTCTGGGCTAATGAGAAATTCTCCAGTTGTTCACCCGAGGCTCCTGTGCTCATTTTGAGTTTCCCCCTCCTCTTCTCCACACTCCATGGGAAAATCAGCTTGCAATATTGCATAACCATGTTCCAAAGGTCCCCGATGGGGTCCAAGAGCCAGATCGGAGCAGGTCTACTAAATGTAAGTTTCAGTGTGAGTGAGTACCCTTCCCCCCCCATTCTTTGGGCCAGGGTCTAGCCCATTCTCAGTTCAGGGCCCCACCCCCCTAGGGTGGTAAGTACTCAGAAAGCCAATAGCACTTTTGTAAAGGGAGGAACTGAGTCTATGTGGCCCCAAACCACTAAAAGCCCCCAGGGCAAGGCTGTCTCCAAAGACCCCAGCAGGGTGCAGGTCTCCAGGCTTCCAAAGAGCAGCAACCATGGAGCACCTCCACAACTACAATGACAACTTCTACTGTCTTCTGGAGGACTCTGAGGAGGACACAGGCCCCTGGCCTGGCCGTGGGCCAGCACCCCAAGTGGATGGTACCATCTGTGAAGGAGCTCGATGCCTGGACGACAGTAAGAACCAACGGGGCAACCTGAGCCAGGGAGGCCACCTGAGCCCATACAACTACCCGGGTCTTGAAGATGACCAGAGCACCCGGGAGCCCTTAGAGCTGCGACCAGAGAAGCCAGGCCCCTCTCTGTCTGAGGTTCCAAGGCGCCATTCCAGGAGGCGCCAACTCCCGTTCCACTTTACACTGTGGCAGGTGCAGGAAATGGAGACCGTTTTCCAAGAAACCCAGTACCCGGATGTGCTCACAAGGTATGTGGCTGGCACCGGGAGTCATTCTGACTTCCATGTCCATTTTGACCTGGCCTTTACCCCTTCTGCACCTTGTCGTCCCCATCAATCTCCACAGCACAGGCAGCTTCTCCCCCGTGATGGGAGTGGGGAAGACGCTTTGTGGCATGGAGGGCCACGTTTACAGGCAATGATGTCATGACACTGGTGTGCTCGCCTCTCATGCCACGCTATCTCAATTCCCAACCGCACACGGACCAATGAAACTCATCTGGAGGATCTGAAGCTGTTCTGATGCTTTAGGATGCTGTGGTGTCAAGTGTCTTTGTGATGTCTCCTATAGGACTCTGGAAGTCTGTTCCTCTTGACAAACAGTATCACATTTTCCCCTCTTCCTCCACACCAGCAGCTGACATCTTCCTTCCTCGTGTAACCTGGAGTACTCTAAAGGGTCCTGGGCTGGAGCTCAAGGTCCTCCTTGAGACTCTGATTTGCCAGGTTCTCAGGCTTTCCAACTGCAGTTCTGGTGCTCAGATCTCTTTGGTGTGAATGTCACAACACTGTATCAACCTACCCTACTTTTGTTTCAGAATCCCTTTTCATAGAGATCAGGGTTGTTTGTGCCTTGAGGCTAAGCGGTCTGTGGGGGCTCTTATTGAGGGACAAACGCCTCTTCAGCTCCAGGCTTCTGGTGTTAGCTGTGTAAACTGTGAAATGGAGGCCCCTGACCAACTGCTCTAGTGATCCAAGCTTCTCCTTATCTAGTGCATGAGTTGATATTTCAACCCTGTCTAGAAGCTTCCCAAGGTTCCCTCCTTCCTCACCAGCATTAGCAGGTATTTGCCCCTTGATTTTATTAGCTAACGAACTGGGTGTGGGATTGTCTCAGTGTTCTTTTTAGACACTATCATGTACTGTGGTAGTTTGTCACTTTTATTAGTCAATGGTGGAAGCCAGGGGTACAATCCCATAGTCAGTGCGCTAAAGCTGCTGCCACAGCCACCCATTTTGTGGTTGGTGATATTAAGAGTGGGGTGATTTTTTTGTTTAAATGGACTTTCATTGGAGTCCTAGCTGAAATAGAACCTGGAGTGTACACCAGTCCATCTTGATCTTCAGGCTGTCCTTTCTCTCGTTTTCAAGGATTGGCTACCAGCCGTCTCTTACTAATTGAGATAGGGTCTATCTAGCTTCCTTACGGTGGCCTTGAAATTACAGGTGAGCCTACACAAGCCTGATATTGTAGCCCTTCTGCCTCAGTTTCCCAAGTAGCAGGAATTATAGATCTCTACCATCAGTTCTGGCTACAACTCTTGACTGTGTCTGAGTAATACTTGGAATGTTATAGTCTTTGTTCATTTGTTTGCTTTCCAAGACAGTGTTTCTCTGTGTAGCTGTGGCTGTCCTCGAACTCACACAGATATGACTACCTCTGCCAAATGACTTGTGCCACCACCGCCCATGTTGTAAGCTTATATTGTCGATGTGCTCTAATTAATCTATTTTCTGCCCTCAACACCCACCCACCCTCCTACCCTAAAACCACACCCCTGCGCTCCTGCACTGAGAGCTAAACATAACTGACAGAAACAGAGTCAAGGGAGTGAGATCTGGCCACCATGCAGCCCTTCACACCCTTCCTACAAATTCCAATGCTTAAAATTGTCATATCATCTTCATGATACACTTGTGCCTTTGTGTTCATTAATAAAATCATTTGTGTAATCCAAAATTGTATTGACCACCAGTGTACAACACAAAGCTTAATGATGAGGTGGGTACAACCTTTCCAAAATGTGCCTTTCTCTGTCTGCCAGTGTCTGATGAGTTTAGCAGGAGAACAGAGACTGACATGAGCTCACATTGTTTCCAGCCTGTGACTTTTCTCATAACCGTGACTGTAGAACTCTGTGGTTTTGTCTACACAGGAGGGTACTAGCCAGAAACATGAATGCACCGGAAGCCAAAGTGCAGGTCAGTAAATGTGAGAAGGCATGGGGCAGGCAGTCCATGCACAGCACGCCTCAGGTCTCAGACCAGTTGTCCTGGATCTTTGTCAGGAGGTGTGTGTTTTCTGTCTTTCTTACGATGGCAACCACTGGCTTCCCAATTGGAAGGAGGAGGAACGATGGTCCAGCAAGTGTCGCTTGCCCATTCCTGGAGGGAAAGAGATTTCTTGGTGGAAACAGAAACCCAAAGCAACCATATGCTACTCAAACCATTGTGCAAAGCCCAGGTCTTTCCACAGCACGGACTCTATAATTACATACACGTAGAATGCATACCTGTTAGTGCATAGGTATTAATCCAGGGATTCATGTTTAATTTCTTCACCACTACTGTCTTTCACAGGGAATTCCTGTGGGGTCCAGATTGGGCTGAGGATGCTGGGTAGATATTGAAGACAATGCAGGATCAAGGGGGGCTACCAAAGGATTCAGTCCTGTTAAATTACTAAAAATCAGCTGTGCACACTTAGCTATCGGGGCAAGACAGTAATTTGCCCATAGAACCCACGGAGGACCACCTGATGCTTGTTATGGTGAGGCTGATGTGGGAATAGAGCTTCATAGCCCACTTGGTTGAATCTCCTCATCGGTGAGGCTGCATCAGGTAGCAGCACTCAGTTTTAATTGGGGGATTGTTTCTCATTGAGATGTGGCCTGCAGCAGAGCACATTGCCAAAACTGTCCCAACAGCAGTGGAAGAGAGCAAGGATTAACGCCCTTGCAAACGTGTGTAAAATGAAAGAGTCTAAACCAGTGCTGGTGAATTAATTAGAGACAGCCCCGCATCTGTGAATATGACACCAGTAAAAGTGAACCTTGGAGTTCACATTAACTCAGGGATTGCACCGAGTCTGTTCTGGAACTGAGCACAGAGCCTCTGCTCTCCCTGTGTGATCTGAAGGAGCGCGCAAGCTGGGACTCTCAGAAAGTAGTGATTGCTGTTGCTATTTTCAGTTTCCCGGGAAGAAGGCAGACTTATGTAGGGTTCAGCCTTGTCTTCCAACAGGGAACACGTCCTGCACTGCTTCTGCCCTGGGTGGCTGAGCATTTTGAAGAGAGCTTCTGCTATGAGGTTTAGAATGCCAGTAACATAAGATGTATCCCGAGGAGTGTCTCTTTCCATCCAAGTGTCATCTAGCTGACACGTTTCCTGCTCTCCTCCTCTTTCAGAATTGGTTTAACAACAGGCGAGCCAAACAGAGGGCCTATGAGAAGAAGACAATGCTCAGGAGGTCACTGCCTGGAATTCAGGACCACATCTGCATGATGGACCCTGAGGAAGCCTAGGATGCCATCCTCCTCGAGGAGCCACAGGCAGATGGGCTGTTTGGTGACGCAACTGGGTCACTCATGAGAGGAGATCATCGTGTTTCTCTATGTCCTTGGCACTGTATTACAGCACCAATAAACACACATTTTCACTGCACTTTCTTTCTGCTTTGTAGACGGTAAATGCAAAATGTCCCATCTAAGGAAGATTCAAAGAAATTGGCAAAGCAGTCTTCTTTGCCCTGGCGCATGCCTCTGTCACCTTCAGTAGCCCCTGCACTGGGCAGGTGTTTCCTGGTCTCGCTGCACAGAATGCAAACTGTTCTCTAGCCCTCACTGGTTCTCCCCTCACCCCCATTGTGACTACCTTGGAGTAGAATCATGTTCAAGCGTCCTTATTTTCCCCCAGAGGTAGTCAGTGATTTTCAGGCAGTATCACCCCCTGCCACACTCTGAGCTCATTCCCAAGTGAATCTTCTGAAGGCGGGTCATGGGATGCATGAGAGCAGGCAAGTGGGCATTCATGCTCACTGTTGGAGACCTGTGCCCCCTCACCCCAATCCCACCTTGTATGCAGCACTCATGGCTTGAGGAGACAGTGTGAACAGAGGTCCTGCTGCTTCAAAAGGAACATCGAATGGTTGTCCAACCATTCCAGGCAGGAGGGGGCAGGATACCTTCTCTTTTCTCCTAACCTTCACCCAACAAGATATGTTTGTACATACTTTTGAAACTCATATCGCTGAAATTTATAAATGAAACTCGTTCCATTCCTCACTGATGTATAAAGAAATGGAGACATCATAGCTGGTTAATTGAAATGAATATGGATTTATTTTGTTGTTCTGAGGCAGTGTGTTTTGAGTGATGTGGAGCTCAAACTGATTTTGCCAGGTGTGGTGGTTTGTGTGTCTCTCGTTATGAAGAGGTACCACGACCATGGCAACTCTTGAAAAGGAAAATATTTAACTGAGGAGGCACCCTACAGTCTCAGACGTTTAGTCATTTTTCATAAGCGCTGGACATGGGGACATGCAGCAGACATGGTGATGGAGAAGGAGCTCAGACTTCTACATCTTGATCCACAGGCACCAGAAGCAACTCAGGGTCACACTGGATGTAGCCTAAGCAGAGGAGGCCTCAAAAGGTGTCCCCTGCAGTGACACACTTCCTCCAACAAGGCCACGCTCCTTCAGCAAGGCCACATCTCCTAATAGTGTCACTGCCTATGTGGGCCATTTTCTTTCAACTCAACAAATTCTGCTCCCTTGCCCCATAGGTTTGTAGACAAAGTGTGGTATAAAAACGCATGCAATCCACTTCAAAAGCCCACCTAGTGTATAACGTTCTCAAACTCATGTTCCAAAGTAATGTTCCAAGCCTCTCCTGAGATTCATCCAGTGTCTTAACTGTAATCCTCTGTAAAATCAAACTCAAGAAGCAGATCCCATACATCCAACATACAGTGTCACAAGATACACAAGCCTGTCCTAAAAAGGATGAAAGAGAGGATACTGAAGAAATATTGGACCAAAGCTGGGCCAAAATTTAGCTGAGCAAACTTTACACTCTGCGACTCCATGTCTGATATCAAATATGTTCTTCAGATCCCCAACTCCTTTCAGCTTGTTGAATGCAGCACATGTCTCTTTCTTGGGCTGGTTCCACTCCCTGATAGCAGCTCTTCTTCACAGGCAACCCACGACTCTACCATCTCCAAAATCTTGGGGTCTCCAATGCATTCCAGGATTCATTTTCACAGCTTTGGGTAATGGTCTCTCTATGGCTTCATTCAGAGATACCCCTGACACATGCCTGGCCTTGGGGGCTCTCCTTGGTCTGAGAGGAACACTCCATAAGCCCTTTCCTCGATAATTGACTCTAAAGACAGAACCAAGCCACCGTGTTTGCCATGTTCTGTTGCTCTCGGGGCAGGACCACGGGCCCCTCATTCAATTATATCTTCACCACCTTTCTCTCTTGGATGGCATCCTTCACTACCTTGCATGCATGCTCTGAAACTGGATGCGTTGACCAGGCTGGCCTCAAACTCCAAGATCCACCAGCGTCTGCCTACCGGCTATTGGAAATTAAGTTGTCCCCAGCCACACCTGGCTGCAAGTTTTTCTATAATTCTTTCACAGTTGGAATCTTAGCTGGCTGAGGCCTTTCCCTGAGTCCATCACTCCCTTTATTCCATTTCTGGATCTGTTTATCTCCTTGAGCACAGGTCTTACCTCCATCCCACTTCCTGGTGTTCCTTTCACCTCAAATAGTGTTTTATGTAGTTTTGTTTGCTCAGCTTCCTCCTTTCCACTAGGAATCTTCACTGGAGGTCACACTAATGACCAAAAATTGTCTGCACTGGGCTGTTTTCAGATTTACTCTGCCAACAGTATTAATTCAAATCTCTTCACTTCAGCCTCAGGCACACTCTTTGGACAAGGTCAAAGGACAGCTATATTCTTTGGGAAAATAACATAAGTATACCTAGGGCAGATACGAAAGTTCTTCTCCTCTTAAAATCTTGAGCCTAGCCCCCACAGGTCATCTACCCCTCGGCACCACGGTCCTCCATGTCCCTGCCAGCATTGCCCACTAAGCAGCATTTCATGGTCAGGCCTGTCACACCCCAAGCCTTCATACCAACTTCTGGGTTACTCAGTGTTCTATTGCTGTGAAGAGACACCATGCGCACAGCAAGTCTTCTGAAGAAGGCATTAAGTGGGGTGGCCTACAATTGCGGAGGTTTAATCCATCATCATCATGGCGGCATGCGGTCAGTCATGGCGCTGGAGGAGGAGCTGAGAGTTCTTCACCTTGATCAGCAGGCAACAGAAGAATCTGTGTGTCACACTAGGGGTAGCTTGACTACAGAAGACCTCAGACCTGGCCCCATAAGGACACATTTCCTCTGAAAAGGCTACGCTTACTCCAACAAGGTCACAGCTAATACCGCCACTCACTTTTAGAGACATTTTCATTCAAACCACAACACCAAGAATGAGTGAAGGTCTGATCTTGCCAATAACTCGTGGTGGTCAGATAGTGGGCATCACGGAAAAGGACACCACTCGACTTTAGGCATTTCCAGAGACTGAACCCAGGCCTTTCTGTGTATGAGTGAAGTGCCGTGAAACTGTCCATACATTCTCATCCCAACATGGCTGACATTACAAAATTCACCAGAAATAGACAGAAGCAAGTCTAAGCTCCTGGGGACCTTGTCATGAGAATTTTCAAGTTATACAGCACAGACAAAGGACAGGAAAAGTGTACGGTCAGATTTATCAGTGAAGTGGTGTCCAGAACTGAGCTGTAAGTCTATTGATAGAAGGAAAACTTCTACTCAGGCCCGAGGGCTCCTATGTGTTCCTAAACAGAAAGAACTACTACTACTACTACTACTACTACTACTACTACTACTACTACTACTACTACAATAAAAAAGGAAGGACCTGGTCATATGACACTTCTCTAGTGCCCTTCTATTCTCAGCCAGGCCAAAACTTGCGGTAAAAAAAGTGGCTGCCATGGACTCCAAATTGCTTGGCTGACTGTTCTGAGGTGGGGACCTGGACATAAGGAACTGCTCATGACACTTTATTCAGAAAAATCAAGGGTGTGTGTGTGTGTGTGTGTGTGCATGTGTTGGAAAGAACTTTCAGGAACCTCAGCACAGGTATGACAATTCTCACTGAGTTTCCAGCACTCATGAAGTCTGAACAGTACTATGAAACCCCTCCTCAGTTGCCCTGGTGAAGTTGAGCCCTCTCTTCTGCCTGCAGAGCAACCCCGGACCCTGCAACCTGCCTGAGATCCTGCAAAGGCAGAGCATGGACATGCCACAGGCTCTAACTTCACTTTCTGTGCAAGTCCAAGGAGACCTTCCCAGATAAACGCATTCGCTTAATGTCCATTCCCTTTCAACTACCAGGGACCAGTGTGGGACATTAGAGCAAGACACATTGTCCTCGTTTCAAAAAAGCCTCCAGAGCTCCTGGGGATCTTTCCTCACTCGGAGGAAATCGGCTCCCGTGGCTGACCACCACCTGTCCCCTGTACCCTAGGAAGACAATCCACCAGGGCAAAAGGACTCATGAAGTTGCAACTTGGACGTCTCCTATACTCTACTTGCCCAAGGGCTATGCCTTCCCTGTAAACACATCCTGTTCACTGAGACTCCAAATTGCTCTTGGGTTTGCACCTCAGGGGCTCAGTCCACAGCAACTGTCAATCATCCAGGGAAACCAGGGAGGAGCACCTTGGATTGGCTAAGATAACCTGGAAGGCAGGGCCTTAGCCAGAAGATATAGAGCCCTTGCTGGCTGAGATGCTCTCCTGATTTCCCTGCAGGGGACTCTAGGTGGGAACCTGAGGAGGCTCGAAGGAAGGCAAACCTAAAGCTGCTTCCACAGCGTTCCTGTCATGGAGCATGTAAACATCAACTACCTGCCTCATGATGAACCTGAAGAGGAACAACTACAGGGTCAGTACGGGCTAGGAGTGGTGAGTTGACCATGACCATGACGGGCTGTTGTCCCTGAGGGCTGGCGGGACAGTCGCTGAGCTGCTGCGGGCCTCCAGGGCCTTGAGGTCTCAGGGACTTCGCACCACCATGGCCCGTCTCCTCATCTTTCCGTTTCCTGCTTTCAGGTCCCGAGGCACCGGTGGTCATGCCTGCTGGAGAGGGAAGCGAGGAGGAAAAGAGTGGAAGGGGCACCCCTGGGTCTGGTTCCCCAACAGCAGAAGTGGGAGGACTAGACCCGAGAAAAACAGGCAACCGTGGAGAAGGTTCCTCTGCTGCTGTAACTTTGGGCCCCATGGAGGAGTCGAACCCAGAGGAGGCCAGCTGCAGTAGCCAGGACAATGAGTTTCCACCTCAGAATCCCGTCCCCGAGAGCACAGGGAACGCCCAGGGGGTGCAGCCTCTGCCAGTGTCGGGGCCCGGTGTACAGCCTGTGCCATTCACAGTGCCTGGTGTACAGCCCATGCCCGTGGCTATGCCCCATTCACAGCCTGTGCCAATCGCCGAGCCTCAGGTACAGCCTATGCCTGTCACTGTGCCCCATGTACAGCCTGTGCCTGTTACTGTACCCCATGCACAGCCTGTGCCAATCGCCGAGCCTCAGGTTCAGCCTATGCCTGTTACTGTGCCTGGTGTGCAGCCTGTGCCTGTCACTGTACCCAATGTACAGCCTATGCCTGTTACTGTCCCCCAGGTTCAGCCTATGCCTGTTACTGTGCCCCATCTACAGCCTATGACTGTCACTGTGCCCCATGTACAGCCTTTGCCTCTTACTGTGCCCCAGATTCAGCCTGTGCCAATCCCTGTGCCCCAGATACTGCCTGTGCCTGTCACTGTGCCCCAGGTACAGCCTGTACCCATCCCTGTGCCCCAGGTACAGCCTGTGCCTTTCACTGTGCCCCAGGTACAGCCTGTACCCATCCCTGTGCCCCAGATACTGCCTGTGCCTGTCACTGTGCCCCAGGTACAGCCTGTACCCATCCCTGTGCCCCAGGTACAGCCTGTGCCTGTCACGGTGTCCGGTATACAGCATTTATCAGTTATGGTACCGAGCATACCACCTATGCCAGTGCCTGATGCACAGCCTATGCCATTCTGGGAGACCAGTGTGCAGTCTATACCAATTACTCTGCCCAGTGTACAAACTATACCAGGCACAGTGGCCACTGTGCACCCTGTTTCAGCTCTGACACCCAACATACGTCCCATACCAGTTACGGTGACCGACATACAGCCTGTGCCAGTGCTGGTGCCCCGCCGCCGCCTCCGTGACAGGTTTACAGGACCGCAGCTCCAGGAGTTGGAACGCATTTTCCAGAGAAATCACTATCTAAGCGCTGAAGAAGGGTAAGCAGACCGTGTGGCTCCCAATCGTTTGAGGAGGGAGCCAGCTGGTACAGAGAGGCCTGTGGCTCACTGGCAGCTGTCCTTCTTGTCTTCATTGATTGAAAACTTTAGGTGACATGTTCAAGTTTCCTTTTGTCTTGGTGGGTGTGTGGTGGGGGAGCTGATTCTCATACTGGGTGGTCAGAGATCAGCTTGAAGGACTTGGTTCCCTCTTCCCAGGCTGGCTGGCAAGCACATCCTTTTGCCTGCCTCCACTCTGCCCTCTAGAACTAAAAGACACACACACACAAGCCAGCTTGCAGAACCCCTGCCTTTCTATCCTAGGGATCTGCGATGGGAGTAGGAGCTATGCAAACTGGGAGTGGAGGTCTCCTCGTGCAGTTTTAGGTGGACCAAGCAGAAATGCTTGGCCAGTGCCCGTTGATCTCAGTAAGGTCGACTTAGGACAGGTCTCAGAAGCCTAGGGTGTGGTTGGGATAACACAGGATTCTGCCTTTGTTGAAAAAGTAGATACATTTGTACATCCTGAATGTTTTGGCGTTGTGTTTTACTAGCTGTAAACACATTGGCACATTTCTTTTCATCACTCTTTTTGGCATTTTCTGAAAATGTCTGCACCCTCCTCAAAGAAAGTTGTCTGTAAAGATAAGCTACAGTGTTGGGTGGCCATGGTGGCTTCTGGTGTGACCCTAGTTCTGAGAAGGCCCAGCTTGGGCTGTAGTGGTGAGTTCCTGGGAGGCCTGAGCTACAGACAAAACTATCTCAACACAGAAAATCAACTGTGTTTACCAAGCCAGGTGTGCCTGTAGCCCCAGCCAGTAGTTGGAGGCAGAGGAAACCAGGTCACACATTCAAGGTCACCCTCACTTCTGTATTAGAGCAGACCAGTGCCCAGGAGACCCTTTGTGTTGGGGGTTGAGGCCTGGGTTTTGTTTTTGTTTTTGTTTTTTTCTTGTCTTCTGATTTTCTTGTGCATGATTTCACTCTGTAGCCCAGAATGGCCTCTAAATCTCAGGAAAGCCCTCACATAAATCTCTCTTGCTGGGATTCAGGACTGTGTGGCCCTCAATGAGAGCTGTTCTCACATTCAACACAAACCATACACACACACTCTCACATACACGCAGAAACATTCTCTCTCTCTCTCTCTCTCTCTCTCTCTCTCTCTCTCTCTCTCTCTCTCTCTCCCCTCAGCCCCTACACACACACTCATTACGTGAAGTGGATAAAACATGCCATATTCCTGATAATCAGCATGGTGGACATCCTTATGTGTTACTGAACTTTAGGAATCTTTGGGTAATTTCCAAGAATCCATCTTCTTTTGTGTTTCTCCTTCCACCCCAGCAAAGCCCCTCACACAGGATTTTCATGTGTGCATTTCTATTCTTTCATGTTTTGATACAGTTTTATACTCCACACATCAAAAGGTAGGAACATTTATTTGATGTGTTTGTTATGTATATTGGCCTTTTAAATTGAATTTTACCTGTGTGCTTAGGTCTTCTTCTATTGATAACACCTTTCTGGTTAATTAAAATCACTGTAGAAAGTCACTGTCCTACAGTTCAGGGGACTGAGATAGGAATTTTAATCAATTCAGAGTCCTTTACAAGCCTTATTTCATCTGCGATGCCAAATACTGAACATCTACCATTTTCACTCTCAGGAAACATCTGGCAAGGTCCATGGGCGTGACAGAAGCCAAACTGCATGTGAGTAACCAGCAAAGGGCCCTTTGGCTACACGGCCATTTGAGAACTATCCTCAATAATTGGATATGCTTGTCCTGTCATTGGAGTTGTCCAATTGTTTTGACCTTACCTCATCTCAAAACGACTTTGAAAAGATTCCTTTTAGAGTGGGGGAGGTGGGGAGATTCTGTGTGTGTGTGTGTGTGTGTGTGTGTTACATTAGTGTGTGTGTTACATTAGTGTGTGTGTGTATCATTAGTGTGTGTGTGTGTGTGTGTTACAAGTATGTGAGTACCTATGGAAGCAAAAGAGGATATCGGATGCCCCATAGCTGGAGTTAAAATGATTGTGAGCCACCACCCCTGGAGGCTGGGAATTGCATTCAGGTCCACAAGACCAGCAACTGCCCTTCCTCCTTGGGCCACCTCGGCAGCCAACATAAAGTAATTTTCTAGCTTTGTGGTTTTTGTGGGTAGAAAGTAGAACCAGAAGCCTCACTACGCAGAAGGGACACGTTTCAACTGAAACCCAGCTTCCTAGGGGACACGGAATAGGACGAAGCTACTTTCCCTCCTTAAACATATGTGTATTGCACATACAAGTATCCTGTACCTAATTATGGATATATGTAACATACAAAATGTGTAAACGCTGTATGTGTTAATAGCTGTATTTGTCAGAGTTAGAACCTGGGACAGATGGCTGAGGCGCCTATTTAACACACCAAAGCAGGCCTGGCCACCAGCGTCTCCCTCACCCAAGGTCCCTATCTGTCACAGGGCCATCGTGACCTGCAAACGTCACCCCCTACCCTGAACTTGTCCAGCTCAGGGGCTGGACTGCCCATTCTCCACCTGCCTTTCCCTATTTAGTTAAAGCGTTTTGGTTACCTGGCATTGGGTGCTGCACCTGCTTCCACTCCCTGCCCTCCCCATTCCCTTCCGCACTGTCTTCACGTGACCCAGCTCAGTCTGCTCATGACCACTCTGGACTCCCTAGATGTCTCTGCCTCTGCCTCTGCTCTCCCATGGATCTATACTAATCTTCGCCTTCATATGTGGGACCAGTCACCATCCTTTCCACTGTATTTCTTTTTCTTTCCATTTGCCCAGTGCTGAAACCCAGGGCCAGTCTGTCCTCTACTTTTCATTTCTTTCTTTCTTTTTCTATTCATCTGGTGCAAAATCCTGGACCAGTCATATGCCCTTCCTTCCTTATTTGCTTATTTGTTTATTTATTTGTTTAGGTAGGTAGGTAGTCACTTACTTACTTATTTACCTGGTGCTGAAACCTGGGAATGGCATAAATGAGCTCCCTGCTAGCAGACTCAGCAATTCCTAGCCATGCAGCTGACCTGAGGTATGAGCAGGTCGTGTGTTTCTGCTGGCTTCGGCCAATCACAGTCTTTAATTACATTTCCTAGAGTTCTGTTCTACAGCTACTGTTCCCTGCCTGCTTTCCAGCTGCTGCTCTCCTCTCTCTGGCCTCTGCCATGCTGTGCCCTCCATGCGGGCATCGCTATGTTCTGTACATGTGCCTCGCGCTCCTCCAGCCGGCTACTCCTCTGGCCGACTGCCCCACATGGCCATCTCCCTTTTCTCCTGCTCTCTCCTCTCTCCTTCTCCACTGGGTCAGTGTCACCTCAGGCTGCCTGCTTTCTTTGGTGTTACTACAAAAGCCATACCTGTTTGCCAGGAATTCCTGTCACCCACAGTGTCTCCAATCTCAAGGACAAGGGTCACCTTTCCTCTGGGATTTGGAACATTTTTCTCTCTGACAAGTCTCTCATTCCACTTGGGGACGTCCTGAATGGAAATTCTTGTCACTATGTTATTTTATCCAACTCAGATACTGGTATTTCTGGCATCTTCCCTGCCACACCTATCTGGGTCTCTGCACCACTGACTCCCTTTGCCCCTGTCTCCCGCCTCCTACGCCACAGGCCCCAGCTCAGTGTGGTCTCATCCACTCTGGACTCTTCCCGACAGCCCTGCCTCTTGCTATGCTCTCCCAAGTACCTATTGTAAACTTTGTCTTCCACTGTACCTAGGAGCAAGTCATGTTCCGTTCCTTTTTTGCCTTTTTTACATTCAGTGTTTATAATATATTTATACATGGGTAAGCATATATGCCCGTGTTTTAATGCTGGTGTCTTTTAGGTATGTTTTCTCTGTGGAGACATGTCTCTGGGGTTATGAGATATAAACTCCTGGGTTATGAGACATAAAAGACACAAAATGTTATAGTCAAGGTTACATGATCCTAGACGATTAAAAATACTATAAACTACGGATAAATTCTATCGTCACCGGGGCAAGTTGAGTGTGTGGTTAGTTCACAGGCAGAACCCCTCGCTCATAAAGCTTCCGTAACTTGGTTAAACAGAGACTGATGGGAATGGAGGAGCACAGAGTCCAAAGGGGCGGTCCCCCTGCTGTTTGAAGCACCTGGTGAGGACACACAGATGAGGGCAGCCAGCACTCTAGTTGTCTGAAGCAAGCTGCTGCATCTGCCTGACAACGCTGCTAACTTCCTCCAGTCTGCACTACAGTAGAGAGGGGAAAGGGCCTGCAATGTGTGAACATTTGTCCAGGGACTGCTCTGCAGTGCTGGGGTGGGAACCAGAGCCTCCTACATTCTAGGCAAGCGCTGGAGCCTGTGCCAGCCCCTCCGCTCCTCACAGAATTGGAGGAGTGGGTCAGCAGGTTCCTCAGTGCAATCTAAGTTATAGAGGGCAGCTAATGATACACGATGTGTTTTCTGATGATAGCAAATTACCCAACTGAACAAATTCCTCTTCCTCTCATTGTAGAGATGGTTCAAGAAGAAGAGAGAGAGATTCTGGAGAGGGCAGAATCCTTCAGGGCGTAACAGTACTCCTCCTGAGGCCCAGCCCACCCATCCGTGAAGATTGTGCAGGAGGCCTAAGTTTCGCCATTAACCACGAGACACTTGTAGATGCACATATGCCCCCCCACAAATGTTATTATATCGTTCTTCCCTAAGAACTTGTATTTGGAATAAATAGATTGTCAGTCCCTTAGATTCATGTGTCTTCTGCCTTAGAGTGGTATATATGGGTGTTATCGAGGAAATGCCATTTAAATAAAACAACAAGGTCTCCACTGGGTGACATCCTTGAGGGACCATCAATCAGCCTCTCATATCACGGAGCTTGTCAAGGGGTGTGGCATGTTTGCACTGACACACACATTATGTTGCCCTCTGTCAGGATGTCTCCATCCTTTCCCTGATCTTGCTGCATCACAGATGTGCAAGAGGGACATGGAATATCCCTTGGGAGAGGCAGCATTTACCCTGAAGGAGCTGCTTCTAGCTATGCCTGGGATTTCATATCCAGCACGCCCATGAGAGAACCCTGTGTGTTGTTTTTTTATATTTCTTTGTTTTTTCTTTTCTTGTTGTGGTTGAAAATGTGTCATTTGTGGTGAGATTTTTATCAAGCTAGACACGTCTGTAAAGAGAGAATTTCCATTGAAAAATGTCTTCATCCTGTAGCCATTCTGAGGGGCATTTTCTGATACAAGGTTGATTTGCATTGCCCCTCCCACTATGGGTGGGGTCAGCCCAGTCCAGGCCATTCTAGAGTCAATTACAAAGCAGGCTGAGCAAGCCAAGAAGTCAAGCAGGTAAGAAACATCTCTTTAGAGCCTCTGCCTCAGTGCCTACCCGGACTTGCTCCAGTGATAGACTGTGAAGTCTAAGACGATATGAAACCGGTCATTCCCAGTTTGCTCATGGTCTTGTGTTTTATTACAGAGGCAGAAAGCAAACTCAACCCAACTCAAATTAAAAAATGGAGTACTGGGATCCATGCAATGATTTCTTTTTATCCTGTTTTTTCAATTCAATATACTTTCTTTATTCAAACCTTGGGAATTTCACATCATGTACCCTGATTGTGCTCACCTCTGAGTCCTTCTGCATCCTATCTT